>NW_009724599.1:13104-21349 GCF_000703405.1 Apaloderma vittatum | reverse complement strand
CTGCCACAGCCACCCCATCCACTGGACCGAAACCAGGTGTAACTCCTAAGAGCAGCCCCCTGATCAGAAAGTGAACCGAAATTATACCTCTTCACTTAAAAAAACCCACACCAGTTAGGGATGGCTGCCTGTAAAGCACGACCACGCCTGAGCTTTCCACGCACATGAAGGTAGTTTATGGGAGCTGAGCACAATGCTGGAGCCTCACCTTGTCCGTCAGCGCGACCTGGCAGCCGGGCTGGGCTAAGAGGAGCTGGACGATGTCGGCGTTGCCTTGACGGCAGGCCACCATCAGCGCCGTCGTCCCCTCCTCGTCCTGCAGATTGACGTCGGCCTGGCAGGAGAGCAGGGCTCGCACCATCTCGTCCCGCTCGTGCCGCACCCCCAGCATCAGGGCGGTCTGGCCCCCCTGCAACCGCACAGGGAAAGGCTCAACAACCCGCAGCCACCGGCCTCCTATGGTGCTGCTTATTCAGACTGTCACGTGCTATAATAATATTGAATGTTACCACTTCATATATATATCACAAGACTGCGTGTTATTATTGCGCAGTACATATAATAATTCATAGTATTACTGCATAGAACATCTAATAATTCGTATTCTTGTGTATTGCGTATAGCGTGTTATTATTAAATAATATTAGGGATCTTCAGCAGGTATTATAAAAGGTATCTGCTCACTTGCACCGTGGCCATACAGAGAGTTTTTGCAGCAGCATGGCCAGACCAACCAGCTCCCAGCTGCTCCCAACCCTCCTGAGCAGTTCAACTTAAGTCGTGACTGACTTTTAAAGCTGTTTGGAAGAAGAGCTGGATGGGGGCACTGTCATCTCCAAGACCAAAACGTGTGACTGATGAAACCACTGCTCGCCAGCAAACCTGACCCAGATCCCGTACCCACACTGCTCCTCCCAGCTATCACTTCTAATCTTGTAGCTGGGAAAATTTGTTTTGCAAAATTTTCAGCCTTCCTTTAGTCTCTTCCTTTTATCCAGCTCTTGCATCCCTTCACAGGAAGCTGGCTGGTGGCCCTGCTGCAATTCAGCTGAGGTTGCTTTTGCAATTTTTAGCAAGCGGCAACTCCAACTCAACGTCTACCACTGTCTCTCACATCGGTGCTGTGCATGCAGTGTGAGGAACCCCAACCCAAGGTCTCTACAGGAGCATGAGATGGATGTAAATAAGAGGCTCTGAGCTCAGCAGGAGTCACTTTGCAGATGCCTTTGCCAGAAGAACACCCTCTGCCCATGGCATGACCCAGCGCCTTGTTTTTCAAAGGGAGCACAGAATCACGGGGACGCACCTGAGCGGCTCGCAAGTTGACGTCCCCCTCCTTCAGCAGCTCCATCACCACCTCCATGTCCTTACTCGTCTCGGCAGCCTCCAGCGCGGTGAGCATCACTGCCGTGTAGCCGGCGCGGTTCTGCAGGTCCAGGCGGCACACGCCTGGCAGGGGACAGACCACGCCGGGGAGGGAAGCAAAGAGGGAGTTATGAGATGGGTGGCATCCCCACATTCCCAGAAACAGGAGTTTACGTAACTGGACAGGAGTGAGGTTTATCTGTGTTAAATCATTAGCGACCACAGCATTAAAGGGCCCTCGGTGCTACACATTGCTACAGCTGATTCCAATTGCCAAGGTCAACTCAATTAAATTTGAAGACCATAACCTAAAACACAAAGAAGGAGGAGATGTCATGCCTTGGGCATATGGTGGCTGCAAAGCCATGGGCTGTTTGCTTCAACTCCTGCAGCAAGGGAGCAACCAATGGGTGGTGTAAATCCATCTCGGCCCCATTTCACCTCAAAGAGCCCATTTCCAACCCCACCACGAAGAAGGAGCCGCGTCTAACGGGCTCAGGGCCAGCCTGGCCCCCAGGGGAACAAACCCCTCGTGGTTCCCCACGCGTCCGCGGCAACAATCGGGTTATAGATGTGTATGATAATCTGCCATTTCCCTAACATTTAACAGATTGTCTGGCCTGTGAGAAAAGGGCAAAGCGCTTTTATTCTTTCGGAGCACGCGCACATTTTTTTTTTCCCCTCGCACAGGCTCAGCTGGGATTTTTCTTTCTTTGCAATGCCAGCTGGAAGATTTCTATGGCGCTGAGGGGTTTGATATGCGCTCAGGGGTCTGATCTTCCTGCTCCAAGCCATCAAGTGGCATTTTCTCCTACAAAAAGCTGGGGGGGCCACCCCGTCCCACCTGGCCTGGGGCCATGAGAGACACCCCTCAGCCACAGGGGCCCTCAACCATCCCTAAAGTCAGACTGCAAAGCCCTCAAGACGTGTCAGGGCCCTGAGGGTACTAATGAGCCTTAATGACCCTGAGGAGCCTCAGCTGGGACCTCTGCCCACACCCATGGGTCCAGGGCTGAGCTGTGGGGAAGGACAGTGGTATTTAGATCAGCTATGTCTCCTGGGTGGACCTGGGGCCCATGGTTGTATCTTGGAAGGAGATTGAGGTGCTGGAGCATGTCCAAAGAAGGGCATCAAAGCTGGTGAAGGGTCTAGAGCAATGTCTTATTGAGGAGCAGCTGAGGGAACTGGAGTTGTTCAGCCTGGAGAAAAGGAGGCTGAGGGGACACCTTATTGCTCCCTACAACTACCTTAAAGGAGATTGTAGAAAGTTGGGGATTGGTCTGTTCAACCAGGTAACAAGTGATAGGACAACAGGTAAACAGCCTCAGGTTAAGCAGAAGGAAGTTTAGACTAGATATGAGGAAGAATTTCTTCACTGAAAGGGTTCTCAAGCACTGGAACGGGTGCCCAGGGCAGGGGTGGAGTCCCTATCCCTGGAGGGATTTAAGAGCTGGGTTTACCCAGTGCTCAGGGATCTGGTTTAGTCGAGGACTTGTCAGTGTTGGGTTAATGACTGGACTCAGTGATCTTTTCCAGTCTGGGCAATTGGCCCAGACCTTGGCCCTACACCTGTCCCTTGGATGGAGCTTGGCCATACGTTTGTCTCCTGGATGGACCTTGGCTTCTTGCTCATCTACTAGCTGGCTCCATCGCATGTAAGCTGTACTTGAGCCTCAGCCCTGCCTCTGTTCCATCTCCTTTTGCTCCTGACTGACCTCCTAGGGAGGACCCTGGACCTCATTCACCATTTGACATGTCTGGGGCTGTTGATGGATGCTCATTACCCAGCTCTCCACATCCCGGCCATCCCCCGTGGGACTGTGGCCCGTTGGGCAACATAAACAAACCAAAAAAAAAACAACAAAAAACACAGAGTGGTTGTTCCTACCTGTGTCTAGCAGGAGCTTTGCAATGGGGAAGTTGGAGTGGGAAACGCTGTAGTGAAGAGCCGTGTTGCCGTTCCTGTCAGCCAGGTTCACCACCACCTCCAGGAGCTGGGGCTGGATGGCCCCCAGCCCCTTGAGATACGCTGCCACCATGGCCGGGCTGGAAGACTTGCAGCTTGACACCCGGAACCACTCCTGGCAGACGGAGCTCAGGACGTGCCGCTGAAAACACCAAGGTCTCACCGTTACTGCTGGGGGGGACTCATCCTGCAAACCAGTCGCTGCCCCAGCTCCTCTCCCCACACCACTTTGTCCTGTGCTCCGGCATCGCCCGGCCGGTATTTATCTTGTGGTTTTGGGATTACTGCTATAACTTAAGGGGGAAAGGAATTTCCTGTGGTAACTTGAATGAGTAAGCAAAGAAAGCCTTCATCTTCCTTCTTTTTTTAACCTTTTCCTTTCTTTCGGGCTATTCAAAAACTGACTCGGAAGTCATCTCATCCCCCACTCCTGACAAAGCTGTCCATGGCATGGTAGGACACAGCCTGCAACACCCGTCAGGATAATCTTATCCATTAAACCCAACAAAGAGCGGAAACCGCATCTGAAATGGGATTGAAAATTATCTGTACCAGATGCTTGTCGCCTGTGGTCCTGATTTCTGAGAGGTGCTTGCTGAGCAGCTGGCAGTTGGCAAGGAAATCCTCAGAGGGTTTGCATCTAAAGGGAAAATACTTTTGTAAATCCATCATAGGACAGAACTTGCAGGAAGTATTGAAGCAGGAAGGAGAACGGTTTGGGTCAGAATCTGTTCAACACCTATTTAAGTGCTTAACTTCACAGACACAAGTTGTCCCATTGACTCGGCACAGATCTAAGTACAAAGTTAAGCACTTAAATAAGTGTTTAAGTACAGAGTCTCAGAGCTGTATGATCAACTCCGTTACAAAAATTCTCAAAGTGGAAAAAAAAAAGAAACCTTACTCCTGAATCTGCAAAGAACTTTGCTGAGAAACTTTACGTGAGAGGGGAGAAACGAGCTAATTCTCACCAAATATGACTCACTCCGTCTTTTCCACAGTCAAGCACAGGGCCTGAATCAAACCCCATCAGATTCTGCAGTAACTAAAAAAATATTTAGCTCTTTAAAGCCTGTTCCCATGTCTACAGAGGTCAGTGGCTGCCTTTCCACCGACCCCAGCCTGGTATGAGCAGCACCGTGCGTCCTGCAGAAACGGGATGGACAGCACCATCACTGGCTGGTCGTCTGGTTACCTGTCAGCCTTGTGCTGAGAGCAAGGTGCCACTCCTGGTGATGGCTCCTGCAGGTCATCATCCTCATGTCTCTCTTGTGAGGAGGTCCCTGACGGAGCCCCCTTGCTTTCATCTCCAACTCCGGCCTCCATGGGCTCCAAATCATCGGCTCTTTTCTCCGTCTCGCTCTCCGCGTCGCCGTCCGACGGGCTGTCTTCACAACTTGTGTCTTCGCTTGAAGTCGTCTCGTAGCTATTTGAGGACACCACATGTTATTCTCTCCTGCCCCACCTGCAAACATCTGCTCATTGACCAAGGCTCATTGAAGACACCCACTGACTCCGATGGGCCTTGGGTGAAGCCCAGAGCGATATGCAAGTTAGAAGGTTAGAGCTGCAGCCAGACTTGGGGTTAGTCTTTTTTTTTTTTTTTTGGCTTCTTAGGCCAGCAGAAGGGTGACAGAAGCAGTTAATTAGCAGCAGGCAAGATTACTTCAGGGACTACTTGGTTGGTTTGGAGGAACGTCCATCGCACAAGCCCCAGTGTGGCCAGGCAAGGGCTGTGTGCCACCTCCCCGACGGGAAGCCCGAGAAACACAAGCTCTGTGGCAAGATGAGACAGGTGGCACATCGGCAACCTTCAGGACAACCAGAAAAAAAAACGTGTTTGCAGCTCCAGCATGGACCTAAGTCCACCATTCAAGCAGCCCTGCTAGAGAGACCTCTCTTCTGGTTGTCCAGAAGTATTAATAATAGGAACAACTTCCATGAGACAGAACATTTCACTCTGGGATCCCAAAACTTTTCTCCAACCAGTCAAGATTCCTCTGCTTGCTACAAGTTGTGCCCATTTCAGTGACTGTTGGCAGAAGAAGCTCTACACAAGAGCGAGTAACACCTGGTGAACCCAACAGCAGTAGCCATTGAACCGGGAATTTGGAGAACCCTATGTCAGCAGAAATTGGTAGAAGATCTGCAGAAACATTGGTAGAAGATGCTTCAGTCCTGCCCTTAGAGATGCATCTACAGCTCACGTTGGTGTATCTAGTCAGCTCAAAGGCCACAGAGTGTTAGGTGGTGGATACACAGCACACTGTGTGTTGGAGCACAACCTACAATACAGGTGTCCTTTACCCCGAGGTAATTCCTTATTTACGGAAATAGTCTTTTCTCAGTCCCTAAACCAACTTTTGTTGGCCATCGCTGGAGCGGGGAGGCTGGTTAGTGGCAGCATGCCCACTTCCAAAACTTTGACCTCCTCCAAAACCCACCAAAGGTAGTGGGGATCTTCCCACAGACCCAGCTGGTTTTTGGATGAAGCCCCAAAAGACGGGTGGGCAGTGAGTGTTGGTCCCCAGGGTGTCCCTTGGCGCTCTGAAAACACCAACATCTTGTCTACAGGGTTACTTACAGGTTACCAGTGCTGGATTAAAGAAGGGAGAAAAGAGGCTCTGTTTCAAATGGCCTTTTAATCAAGAGGTTTGGAGATGAAAAGAGGGGGGGGGAAAATAATTTCTTCAGCCATACAGAGGACATCACATGTTAAAAGGCAGTTTTATCTCCTGAACAGATGCTTACCCACCGTTTACCCCAACAAACTGGAGATTCTTTTTGGTCCCATTGCCTCCTGCATGGAAACCATAACCTTTCTTTTTCATGATAGATTTAAGACTTGTGGTTGGAGAGATTTCTAGCAAAATACAAAATAATAGATTAAATAAGCAGGCGTGCCACAACTGTCAATGATTATTCCAACCCCCTCGCAACAAACTATGAATCGTAACGGTAAGAATCTCGCTTCATCCAATGAGATTCCTTTCATGCCTTGCGAAACTACGGATGCACCTGGCCACAACCTGAACCTGCCCTGCCACCTTTAAAACACGGGTCTCCAACATCTCAAAGTGACTGGGTATACAAAGGAAGTGACTGGGAATTACGTATGTGTCCTACAAATGTAAGTAGGTTTTACTTTTGATACTTATTTTTTTTTCAATAGTAATATATTGGAAATTTCCCATATAAATCTCCTGTAATACTACACGGATGAGTCTTTTCACTGGACTTTGAATAGTCTCACCACGTATTGCTCATAGGTAATAGGTCACTTATTTATTTGCAAGGCCCCACCGACAGCGATCAGGGAGCCTTCAGTTTTGGATTCTCATCGTCATATAAGCTAGAATTACTTGAGACGGGCTGTAAGTGGGAACAGGGCTTTTCCCAGCCCAGTTGCTCCGTTAGCTTGATTTGGGTTTGGCTCCGGTGAACTCCATGCTGACTTACCCTAGATGAGCACGAGTCCCATATTCTCGCAAACTGAGCTGTTTAATAATTAAGAAAATCAGTTATCTGATGAAACTGCCACAAGTGCAGCCACTTTTGGAAGCTGATCCTGTGTATAGCTGGGCCACAGCTTTATCAGCTCCCACATGATTTCGTTTGCTTTTTTTTCTTAAGATCACATGTTTTATGATGTGCAGAGATTTGCCTTCTCGTTCACTTTAGGAGGGGCTACTTCTGATCTGACTGACGCTAATTACACCACCGCATCTCCCCGGCTCATCCCTTTAATAAATGGGGAGAGATTTGGCCCAGACAAGTTGAAACCTGTGCCAGTATTATTTACCCAACTGTTGATAGTGTGCGTTCGAATTTTCTTTATCCGCAGGCCCTTGCGTAGAGTAGGCAGACAGCAACGAGTTTAAAGAATTCACTAATTGGTTCTGAATGGAGCTGAGCTTGGAGGCCGGCTGCTTGATAGCGCTCGCTAACTCGGGGTAGCTGTGCTCCAAACACAGCCACTGCTCCTGCAAAAGCTCCTGGATTTTTTTTACGTATTGGCCGATGGGGTCGACAGCAGGGAGATCCTCGTGTTCGGGGAGACCTTCCTCTTCCAGCCCACCTCGGGGTTTATCTTCTCCAAAGCCTGACGTGTTTTCACCCACTTTTGAGCCATTTCTGGTCCCTCGGTAGCTTTCCGCAGACACTGCGTGAGCGGCAAGACGCTGGGTATCGTAGTTATTCCTGTGATTTTGATTGTCATCACTGGGGAGCTCATTGATCTTCAGCTGGGTGAAGCCTGGGGTGTGAGGTCCAGCCTCGATATCGGCATCACTGAAATGTCCAGGTCCCTCTCTGCTGACGCTGGTGTGAGCATCTGCTGGTCCCTGACCTCTCCGAGCACCCAGCTCCATTGTGTTGTCTTCTCTCCGAGCACCGCATCCTATAGATTTGGTGGAGATTGGGATATTTACATTGATGCCTTTATCGTGGGCTTGCTTGGCCCCCGTTACCTGCGAGAGGTCGGTGTTCACCGCAGCGTCGTAGCACTGCAGAGCACCACTGCTCTGTCTGGATGGCGCTGTGGCCTCTTTGGTGTTTTCCCGGCACAGCTTTTCTTCCAGCTGAGCTTTGCAACTGACCAGTAACTTAATGCTTTTCTCCTTCTCCTTGATCTCATGATCTTGCTGCTCCAGCACTGCCCTGACCTGCTTGAGCTCTTCCTTCTTCTGCTCCAGCTGCTCCTCCAGAGCAGCAATCTGCTGCCTCAGCGCCACGACCCCGCCGGGCTCTTCAGCATCATGAGGCTGAGGACCACAGCTCTCTTTGTTCTCTCCAGCCTGGAAACTCCCCTCCTCAGCTTTCTTCAGCACATTTGGAGCAATTTCACCCACACTTAACTCCCTTTCCCCAGGGTTCATGTTCTCTTCTGCAAGCTGGAGGGCAGCCGGTGAGGCT
>NW_009724599.1:12547-12822 GCF_000703405.1 Apaloderma vittatum | reverse complement strand
TGGGCTAAGGGGGCGTCGGGAGAGCCGGGGGCCCCCTCCCGTCCCCTGGCGGGGGCTGGCCAGTCGGCAGCGCAGCCGGCATGCTGGAAGCTCGCAGAAGCTGTGGCCGCCCCCGGAGCTCAGCCTCCAGCCAGCCCAGCTCCGCTTGCCTACAGGTCTCCGCCAAAAGGGCTTTTCTCCGATAACTCAGCTCATCAGGGAAGGGTGCCTCGTTGGGCAGAGGGGGACGGGGGGACTCCTCTGCCCCCAGTGATGCCTTTCGCTGGGGGTAGGAG
>NW_009724599.1:0-12472 GCF_000703405.1 Apaloderma vittatum | reverse complement strand
GGGCAGGGTGCTGAATTTCGGCTGTTTGGCTTTCCGGTGGATGTGAATCCTCCTGATGGTGTTCCCTTTCTCGATGTCATCCACGTATTTCAGGAAGTCCAGGTCCAAGTGAAAGCCGTACGGCGTCTCCACGGAGTAGGGGAGGCTGCGGGGCTGCTCCCTCTCCCCGTCAGGTTTGGATGGCTGGCCCTCTACCGAAACAACCCCCCCAGAAAAAAAAGATTAAATTTCAAAGACAAAAAATCCCCCACCTTAACTCACAAATATACACTTAGAGCAGGGGGAAAATGTTACTGTTTTTTTTTTTTTAATCTCAGTTTCAGGCAGGTGTGGGGCTGCAGTTCATTGTGGAGGCTCGTGGGGGAGCTGAAGCTGCGCAGAAACACAGGCAGCAGCATGTGCAAAGGTCCGATCTGGTTTTCCAGAGGTGAATCGGGTAATTGTTGCACTGAGGAAGCTGAAAATTTGCTGAAATCATGGCTCTAACTGGCAATTAAACAAACAGCAGGGTTTGCAGGCAGAGCCACACGTCTGCGTAAGTACAAAAAGCTGCCTGATGTATCATAATTCCAGCTCAGACCCAGAAGGTGGAACCAATCTGTGACAACTGCATTTTTCAAGGCTTTTTGGTTTGTTTTTAACTTTTAGGTGACGTGAGGAAAAATCACTGCATCGCTCAATCTGCAAACACCAGGTCACAAATTCTTCCTTGGAAATGATGAATAGGGCACCGGGCAGGGGCTGGACCCAAATAGCGCCAACCAGGGCTGCTCCGCATCCATGCGAAACACGTGCCTCCCTAAGGTGACCGGCTGCATGAAATTGAGGGGAAATACCAACCCAAAAATGGCCTGAAATACATGAGAGTGTTTGCCCACCCAGCCAGCTCCCGCAGCGCAGCTCCTGGTTTGATACAACCTCATACAGTCGGATCCAGGCTGCAAAATTTTGGGGCTCCCAAATTTCAGCCCTGAGGGTCTGAATAGTTGAACCCCTGCGTTGCTGCTCATTTTATTTTTTCGCGGGGCATCATGATGGTTTGGACTGCCTTGCACCTCTGAGCAAACAAGCTGAGCTCTGTGAGGATGAGGAGGAGCAGCTCGACCAGGAGAAACGAGGTTTCGTGGCTGCTCCCTTTGTCCCCATCGCGGGGAGCGGGAGAATTGGGCGCGGCTTTGGGTGCCGCTCGTCACGGAGCATCACCGAGATGCAGCCGCCTTTCTGATGGGAAGCAGGACATGAAAGTCAGAGGAGCAATAGAGGGAAACGGTCATGCAGGGTGATACGGGACAAGAGCAAAGCCAGGACAGCGGGAGCAGAGCAGATCTGTCCTGCCAACGTGCCGCAGAGGACAGGAGGACAAACGTGAGCTGCCACCATGGTTCTGCTGCGGTTTAGGAAGCCTGCATAATACATGAAGGATGCATTTTTCATCTCCTGGCCCTCCTGCATATCTATAGAAAACAGGTTATTTATAGTATTTCTGGTAAGGAAATTATTTTGGGGGTTGGCTGGGTTCGGTTTGTTGTTTTTTGTCAAGGAACAAAGGAGCAAATAAACATCCCGTAGCCTCCGTACCCTCTGTCTTCTCCATGGTGTGGTCTAGCCGGGTTGTCAGTTAAACATCCTCTGACAAGCTAGGGCAGACGAGTCGCTTCACCCTTGGGAAAAAAAAACAAACAACAGATACTTTTAATTTAAAAGAAAACAACCTTCAGTCATCTCCTTAAAGCCTCACACCTCTTCACAGGCCACCCCTCTCTCACTGCCCATATTCTGCAGCCCGACTGTGTCTGCTAAGCACTTTCAAGCTGCTGAAATCAATAGCTCCTTTTCCAGTGGCAACAACTCCGTCTTCACAGACGCATCCCAGGTAGCTGGTTCTTATAAAACATCCTCTGCGTTACAGACGGTTTTGACTGCAAATGAGGAGAGACAGACATTTAGGATAATTTCTACCGGCTTGAGATAGATGGCACAAGGACTCTTCATCGACTCCTGTAAGCTGGATATATCCAACATAATGTCCCTGAGAAGAGCAAGGGATATAAACTATACACAGAAATGACTGGTTGGTCACTTTTTAATTTTTTTTTAAATCCATAACAACCAAAGACTCAAAATTTACGGTGAGTCTTGTTCAAACAGAAATTGTTATTTCGGAGCACGTCCATACTGTTATAAAGAACCTTCAGCAATTTGCATTAAAGCTCAGACAAATTCCTTCCCTATCAGGGAAGACTTTCTCTGAGATCTTCCACCGCCTACGTTGCAAACTTCACATCCTTCCTGGGCTGTATTGCCCTCCAGCTCTTTCCCATCATGTGGATGTGGGTTAGACCCTCCTGGAGCATGGGAACAACAAAAGCAATGTCCTGGATGAAGCTTCTCTCCTCTGTGCCATTTAGAAAGACACAGGGAGGAGGCAGGCAAAGGTGAAGGAGGTTGAGGCAGTTGGACATCACAGCAGGAGGCTTCCTGACTTGCATGAGAAAAACAACATTGCTCAGACTGTCTTTTAATTCCTGCTATGGGGGGGGGGAAAGTGAGGGGTTCTTGGCTGAGCTCAAGGTTGCTTGTTTAGGATTTTTCCTTCGAATATCTAATTTGGTTCCCAGTCCCAGAGAAGCCTGGAAGTCCATCCTTGCTACTCCACAGCATTGCTGAGCTATGCAAGATTTTCAGAGGTAGGACCAAGGAGCACAGAGCCTGCGCCGAGCCAGCCCCAGGCAGCTGGGGACATGGCCAGGACTATTTATTCCAGAATCCATCTCCCATCCATCTCATTGATCAAACTGTCAGAGGCTCAACTCCTTTTCTGCTTATAGTATTTTGCCTAAGCGAGGGCTTTAGTACCTGACTACACTTCCAGAGATCCCTACAAAGGGGCTTCAGCCAACCTCTACCTCTCACTTTCTATTTTCTCTTCTGCAGCACCCACCAGCAGAAGCATCTCTGGAGACCTCTGGTTCATTCACCATCTCGAGAGAAGTCTTGTTCGTCTTCTCCACTCTGCAGCTTCTAAATTCAATTTTTCTCATGTGAGTATTTTTTGCATTGTGCAACGCATCTCTCTTCTCGTGGCAATGGCAAGATATCTGGATACGCGACACAGGTAAGGATACAGAAAGCACAGCAATGCTGCTGTTATTCTATTCTAGAAGCACTGACAGGATGTGTTTTAACTACAGTGAAGACCAGTGAGAAAACAAAGCCAAATCCTACTGTAGCGTTATCATAGGATGGACACTTTGAAAGAAACAGTTAGGTGTGTCATTCAGGTAGCCAAGTTTAAAGTCAACGTATAGCCCAGATGGAAAGTTTGAAAGGTCCCAACACAAAGGTCCCATCAAAACTCTCAGAAGTTCCTCCAGGTTTGGTATCTCCCTGATGCTCGTGCAGCCAGACGGCAATGCTGATGCTCACCCAAGGCTACGTGAGCTTCTGGAACACTTTGACCAGGGGCCTCCTGATGTGCTCTCCAATTAAATGCACTTCTTTTATAAATGACAATTTCTTCTGTCTCCTCCTGCCAATAAATAGCATGTACCTAAATGAAAGCTAACCTCTTCCTCAAATGTTTTTTTAAATTTATTTTCCAATTACAGTCAATTACAGAGCACTTACAGATCCCAGCTACAGTCTGACCAGCTACACTTCACTCTTCTCAGTCATTTATTTGGGGGTGGGAGGGAAAGCCAGTGAATAGGATGCTTTTTAATATGTAGATAATTACATCTAATCGGTTTATTTACAAGCTGGCCAGGCCTCAACTCTGCAGCCCAAATTGCTACTAAACCTTCTCTCTTTTGACTAATCTTACTTCAAAATCGTCTCGTAAAAGGATGCTGAACATACCCTACCAGCTTGCTGATATTCCCCCTGGGGCAGGTCAGGTGTGAGGCAGATGGCTTTGAGTCAAAAAACGTGGCTCCTTGGACCCCACAGCTGCTCTCTGATCCCTGTCCCTAATAGAAATGACATTTAAAAATCAAGTAATCTGCCAGAAGAAGTGTAGCCATACACCCAGGGTCTGTCCCACAATTTGGGGCAGGGCAGTACTTTCAGGTGGGTCTTCATTCTGCTAATACCTGTTACTCTGAACCCCTGTTGGGTTCTATATTTGCTGAGTTTTCCTCTATTGAATAAAACTGAAGAGCACTTATTTTCTTCTCCAGGCAGGCGACAGTTCCACGTGCACAGCATCACCGATTTTTCACCTTTACTACACAGCAAGGCTGTGGGGAGGATTAATCCAGATTTGAATTACACTGCTTTTCTCAAGGCAGGAATAAACATATACAGAACTGGAAATCAAGAAGCCAGATATGTGAGAAGGCAACAGAACAGAGTGAAGTGCTTTTATCCCCTGCGGCAGCCCTTTTGCAGGGACCATGTACAGTCCTTTTAACTAGTCCTAGTTCAAACACCGGCTCTTTACAGACCCATTTAACCCCTTTTTTACTCCATCCCACTTGCTGGGCAATGCAAGCACTCGCCTGCTCCCCCTCCCACCCCAACCAGCAGAAAGGAGAGCCCTGTTACACCTCGGAAGATTTAAAGAACAAATTCATTCAACCATGAATACAAATACATATTAATTGCATTCTCCCTGCGCATCTCGCTAGTCATTTTAAATTGGAAGCGTTTAACCCTGTGCCTATAAACAAGAAGATAATTCATCCCTGCTGAGCAGCACGTTAGCACAGTCTCATTAGCTCTAACACAACCTTTTTTTTGTGCTCTGCCTGTCGTGTTCTCCTGCACTGCAGCAATGGCTTTAGCACTTCGTGGCGAAAGGAAAAACTATCGTTAGAAAAGCATCTTGTCGTGTTACCTTCTCATGCTCCCACCTACAAGCCCACCGGGGAGAAGAAGCGCTTCCCTTCCTCAAAAGCATCTTTTCCCGTGCTGAGAGCCAGGTTCGGAGCAGCAAACATGCTTTTTCCAGTTGTTAAAAAGTTGGTCAGCTGAGCAGTGACCTTGCTTGGAAAGCAAATACGAGTTTAAAACAAGAAGCGCAGAAGAAGGATTAATTTTCTAATAAAGCAGCCCATCGATCTCATATGACCTTTCCGAGGACAGCTCAAGCCCTGCTGTATAAAAGGAGTTACTTCTCAGGGCACGGTCAGCTTTTCCATAAAACACAACAAGGCGAAGTGCTGCTCGGGCTGTCTGTCACCGGGCTGCTCCCCTCATCCTGCAAGATTATTGAAAAGACAGTCAATTATTAACGATACGGCTCTTACTGTACCTGGTGCTGCAGGCTGCAGCCGGAGCTCGCCCTCCGCATGCTGCACCCTCCCGGGCTGAGCACATCAGTTATTCTGCTGCGCGCCTCTCCCGAGGAAACGCAAGCGGCCACCGCGATTAAAAGGCGGCATTTTTAGGGGAAGCCGCAGAAGCGTCTGTGATTAATCCTGCTTAAGCCCCGTTCCCACGCGTGGAGCAGAAAAAGCCCCTCGGCCCTTTACCCTTCTTCTCCCGTCGCGCCCGTCCAGCCGCCGTCCCCAGGAGATGCCGAAGAGGATGCGGGAGCGCGGCCACGCGTAACCGCGGCGCGGGCAGAGGATGCCTGACTCTCCGTGCCCCGGCTGCTGCGAGGAGGGACAGGCAGCCCCTGGGCTCGTGTGGGTGCCGGTGGGACTCTCCAAATAAAACACTCCAGCCTTTTGGCAGCTGGGGAGGGGGCATTATCGACGCAGACTTCAAATTCAAGGCAGGGGTCAGCTCGCAGAGCCGGCTGTGGCGCGTTGAGGATGGGCAGAACACCCACTCCGAGCCCCTGCGCTGGGGTTCCCCTCTGCGTACCCCAAATTGCTGCACCCCCAGGCTGGCAACAGGTTAAGAAACCCCAACCCTCAGCTTCTCCACTGAACTTGCAACAACTTCATGCTTGCAAAGAGGGGTTCAGAGACCGCCTGGCTCCCTGCAGCTGAGCTGTGAACCTCTTCCAGAGCCAGAAAAGAAAATGCTGAGGAGCGGAGGCATCCCCCTGGGAGCCAGGGGCTCTGTCAGGGGCTTTCGCCAGGGACTCACATCACAGAGTGTTGCCAGTGCCTCAATAAGCAGCATAGCCAAAATGCTCGTGTTGGTGGGGAAACCCCAATTTCTGCAGAACAGAGCTACTGGCACTCCTGCAGGTTCACAGAACTACTAAACATAACTCAAACAGGTTAAGTTTGAAGAAAAGCAGAAAAGTTTTGCCATTTGCAGGAAGTGAGATAGCCTGAACGTGTACAGAAACAGCAACAGTTTGCCCTCGCTAGCTCCCGCCGAGGCGCGGATGGGTTAACTTCTTCCCTGAGGAATGAAAAATAACCCCTCTGATCTTAAATGCCGCCTTTCCCACGCGGCTCCAGCATCCCACACCACGCGGGGCCCCGACTCCGTGTTGCTGGCTTTCTGCTTTCCCAAGCAATTTACTGCGCCTGGGGTTCAAAACCAACTTAAGAGCACGTTGGCCTACCCAGTGTTTACTCCGAATACTTTCTGTCACATTCTTCTGGTTTAGGCAGCTTTCCTGAGCGTGTTCAGAGGGTTTGTTGCTTGTGTTCTCTATACAGAGCAGCACGACAGAAAAATACACGTAGTTCTATACGGTGCTGATTTTAAAGCAAGCCTAAAAGAACCGTTTCGCTTTCCCATCGGGAAAACCCAGCAGGAAGCTTTTATTTTGAGTATTTCCTTATTGCAGCTACACACATAAGACCTACAGTTTTTCCCAGATGTAATCCCCGTGGGCCTGAAGGAGGTCTTCAAGTCTGCAGCCCCTTAAATAAACTTCCAGTGAGGAGCTATGGATGGATGGGGTCAAAACAGGCACAATTAATTAATTATGGGCCAGTGCTGGATGGAGCGAAAACTGGCTTCTCAGAGTTTTGCCCAAGAGGGCAGGAAAAGGGGAAGGTTCACCTGGGCATGGCCCGAGATCGTCCCGCGAGCGTGAGAACCAGGGTCACGACCCAAAATTGCCGCTGCTTTACATTACGCCCGACAGCTGTCAGGGGGGATTTTGGCTTTGCAGGCTGCTCCCACGGATGATGGGAAACAGACGGCCAAAAAAACAGCTCAAGAGATGGGTCCCCACCACAGCTGCCACTTGGATACTTGCTGGGCTGATGGGCAAAGCTGCTGCCTCCCTTCCTTCTCCAAAGCAGAATCGCTGCGGTGGCAGGTTTGGGCTTCACCCGTTGACCCCCAAACTCTCGGTACCCAAAGGGTTACACCCAAACCTGCTCCATCCAGGCGGTCTGCTTGATTGCACAACCACCAGCCTAACTATTATTGCAAGTGGACATACCAGGAATAAATATAGCCTCTCGGGGAGTATTTTGTTGTAGGGAGTTTTCAATTCTGTTTTCACTGCAAAGGAAGAAAAATAACCCATTTCCAGTCTGCTGGGGGCGCCTACACGGGTGGGATCTGCGGCGGGCTGCCATCGGCTGCCGGATGGCAAGGGAAGGAGTATCCTTCCAGAAAGGAAAAAAAAATAAGTTTGAAAACTCTGTGGGATTAAATAAATAAATAAACAAATAAATAAAAGCAGTTTAAAGTCCTGGTTTGCACCACCACAAGTTGTCATGGGGTTTTTCCCAAAGTGAGAGCAAACAGGGTTTCTACTGCAGGAGATCCCTCCACGCTGGAGTTATCTGACCGCACGTGCCAAAGTGGAGCCGGGCTGGATTTGGGGATGCAAAACCAGTCATTGTAGGGGAAGAGCAGAGCGGGAAGAGGTGGTAGGTAAAAAGATATGATGAGAAAAAGGGACAGAAATCTTGTAAAGCCTTCTGAAAGCCAAGCAGCCTCAGCACGTGCCTTATGGCAATGGGTACCCTGCAGCGCTTGGGCCAGCGTTTTATCGCAAAAGCAAGGCTGAAGCTCATGTGCCTGCCCCAGGGCTGCTCGAGACAAGAGCTGGGAGCTGGAAGTGGTTTGTGGGCGCTCAAGAGGGATGAGCTCCCTCTGCAACCCATCAGCTGGTGGTTGCATGGAGAAGTTGGGGCTGGCCCCCCATCGCTGTGCTCAGCCCTGCGCCAGGCTCCCTCCCAGAAAAATTATGTATATGAAGCAGTGGATGGGGCTGGAGATGGGGGCTGCAATAAATCACTCCTCGGCTCGGCTCGGCAATGGGAGTGCTCCTTGCATGGAAAACATCCCGGAGGCGTGCGGAGAGAGCAGTGGGCTCGCGAGAAATTGGAATAATTAATGCAGAGCCACTTAATAAAGAAGACGATCACTTTGAGCGTGTGCGACCCTCAGCGGCCAGCGGTACTTAAACAGCCATTTCAGGCATCTTTTCACATGGCAGTAATAAAGTTGTGCAGATTTTATTAAAGTCGTTTATCGCTGTTTAATAAATGCCATGAGCTTCCTGCCAGCATTTCCATTAGAGTCGGGTCAGGACGAGACCTGGAGGTATCAGATACCCAAACTCTCGCCCTCTTTTATGGCTCACTGGGAGGGGAAAATGATCACATTCATCCCCTCCTCTGATAACCTCTTTTCCAACTGACCTCCACCTCATTCCAGCCACGGTCTTATGAAAGCTTTGGCTGATTCTCAGGATTTTATCCCATGCCTTGAGAACGGTGGCGTTTTCCCTAAAGTCTCCT
The DNA here is from genome assembly GCF_000703405.1 of Apaloderma vittatum. Lineage (NCBI taxonomy): Eukaryota > Metazoa > Chordata > Aves > Trogoniformes > Trogonidae > Apaloderma > Apaloderma vittatum. The sequence goes on along the minus strand of NW_009724599.1, from coordinate 3,857 downwards.
TGCCCAGAGTCAGGTGATCAGAAAAACCACCTTAAGCCATGAAGCAAAAGATCTCTGCAGTCAGAAGGCAGACACAAATCTAAAGTGCCTCCCTTATAATGTTTACTCTTTTTGCCTCAATCCCACAAGTTTGGGGGGGAACCAGTGAAGTCCTCCCTTGGCTTTTTGCTCTCTTCCAAGCCACTGTCATCCATCTCCCTGACCTTGGGACAGGTCAAGCTTTGTTGCCATGATACTGAATAACTTCCACGTGGTCAAAAAAGCCGGTAGCAACGTTATGACAACTGGGTTATCCTTGACTTGATGCACGCTTGGGGCTCCTGCACTCATTCCACTCAAGAATCAGAGCTTTGGCCCAAGCTGGGCTGGAAATGTCTTCATTCCCTAAGGAAAAACAGAATCCTTCAGGCATTTTCTAAAGGTGGGTGCAGAGAAGAATCATTGAACCAAGGTGTTCCTGCTTGCTAGGAAAGGCCCTTCCACTTTGCTCTTGCTCAGCTGTTTGCCAAGACATGAGCTGGCCAGGGCAGTGCAGGGAAGGATCCCCTGTGCCACGTCTGATCCCCTTGGGGCTTACTGAGACACGAAACATCGGAGTCTGCGGAACCGGAAAAACCCACCCTGACACACAAATAGAAGTTCCTAACCCCACCAGTCAAGAAATCACCAAAAAGTGCGTTTGTGGTTGCAAAAGCTGGCTGGTAGTCTGGTATCTGTGCTGTCCGACACGAGTAAAGGTCCCATTATCAAGACAGGTCCTCTCCCACTTAAAGCAGCACTCTCAGGTGTTTTTAGGAAAGCCCTATTCTCTACGTGCCTATTTTTCTCCTCTCCCTTGGGCAACCAGCACAGCTCATGGATCCGTGGGGCCATTTTATATTAATTTCTGGCCTGAGCCAACACTACTCGGATTGATCACCCTCATGACGGGTTTAAAAACCTCTTCGTACAGGAATACTTATTTTTCAGACCACATGAAACCACTCTCCATGTCAATCGCGACCGCAGAGGGGATGGCCGTGCCACCTTCTTCCTCTACCGGTGACTCCCACAGGGATGCCAGGAGTCCTGTACCCACGCTTCCCACCTGTTCACCCAGGTTATGGGGAAGGTTTAGGAAACAAGAGCTCTCCTCCATTTTTTTTTTGCCTGAGCTCAGGCTGCACATTGCTGCCATATTTTCAAGTTTTCTCACTTGCACTGAGACTCACGTTCAGCCCTGATGGACAGAAGAACTGGCCACACCGGTAAATTTAAGAGAATCACATTTGGAAGACAGGAGCCTCTGCACGTGGGTGGGTTTTTCACCATGCTTTATGCTTCTGACTGTGCCCAAATTGTCCATTTTGGCAGTAAATTATTGTAGGAAGGACAATAACCTACATTTCATGTGCTGTTTAAACCCTAGGATGGGCAAGACTCGAGGTTTCCTGAAGCACAGTGCCAGAAACGTGAATTCCACCGAGGTCTAAAATAAATAGGGCTGAAGAAGGAGCTGGTTCTCTGCAGCCAGCTCCTCCCCACTGCTCTCCCCCAGTGCCAGCAGCGTGCGAGTGTGTGCGGTCGGGCTTTTCTACCTTGAATCATGGGCTCCTTCATGCCCCCAAGCCGGGGTCAGGGCTTTATTGACCGAAAAAACCTCGCTGCTCTTGAGCAAGGCAGAGTCACGTAACCCCTGTCACACAGGGCACCAAATGGAAAATACAATAACTTTCCCTATTTACGAGGGCATGTAGTGACAGGACAAGGGATAACTGCTCTAAACTGAACGACAGCAGATTTACATTAGATATTAGGAAGAAATTCTTTACTGTGAGGGTGGTGAGACCCTGGCACAGGCTGCCCAGAGAAGCTGTGGATGCCTCATCCCTGGCAGTGCCTAAGGCCAGGCTGGACGGGGCTTGGAGCAACCTGGGCTGGTGGGAGGGGTCCCTGCCCAGGGCAGGGGGGTTTGAACGAGATGGGCTCTAAAGTCCTTCCCACCCAAGCCATTCCACCATTCTGTGGTTACTTTTTTCTCTGCTGAGTGGGGCCACTGCTCCCAAAGCTTCCTTGAAAAGACCTAAGATTTGATGCATAACACTTGGCGATCAAAATGCGACTTTCAAAATACTTGGCAGCTGTGGAAACCGCAGGAGGGAGGGAGGGACCTGAATCGGCAACGAGCTTGTGAATGAGCTTGTATTCATCTAACCCGGCCGGCCATCTCGCAGAATCCCAAAACTGCTCCCGATGCGAAGGATGTTTTGAGACCAAACCTCCGCCTCCGGGAAGGCGCCCACGCCGAACGACGTTTGATGGGAAGCAATGTTGCAATCCTGCTCTGTGGCAAATCTGGGGAGGGGTTGTTTCAGTGAGCTGAGGATGAAAGGGGACTTTGTGACACCAAACTGGACGGCTTCTGAGTGAGCGGGACAGCCCCCCCCACTGCAGGAGAGGGACGATTTCTGTACCTGGGAGACAAAAACTTCTCCATAAGCAGATGTGCCAGAAAGGAGCTGAACATGGCTCTGGTTTTCCTGTTCACAAGTGGTTTGGAAACTGCACCAGGCGAGGGACAGAGCCAACTGGTTCCCTCCCATCTTACCTTGTAGTTTCAGGATTATTTTAATGACTCCATTAACCAATTCCTCCTCAGCCACAGACTCCCTGGCCAGGTCCTTGTTCATCAGGCTGGCTGTTATTTTGACAGATATATTTATTTTTTAAATACTACAGTCAAAGTGACGAATTATCAGTGATAAGCCCGAGGTTATGGGCTCCCTCCTCATTTACTCTTTTGGGAATCATTTAAGAGATACGGGTGTTTTCCATTCAGTCCATCTCAAATCAGACACAAAACACCAGGAAGAATACAAAATGGGTATGAAAGCACATGCTGTATTTCTCACAGCGCTGCCCTTCTTCCCACACCCATCACTACGCTGCTCTCCTTACTCTGCACGTGCAATGTTTTCAGGTACTCACCGCCTTCATTTGCGCCATGCAACTAAAATACTTAATTTCTGGTTTAGCCTGTGGACAAAGGAAAATCCTTCCTGGCAGTGTGAGGAAAAATGGGATAACCCTGTGCAGCACAGTCCTGCTTCCACGCCTGGATGGTGAACATCCCACCCAGAGCATCCCAACCACAGCCACCTCCGTCCTGAATTTACTTAGACCTGCAGCTGAGATTATCCAACCCACTTTCTGCCATCACCTCTCTTCCCACAGACCCCGCAGCCTCTTCTGCACGGACCTCAGGAGATGGTTTACCCCAGCGTGACATCTCCCTGTTCACCCTCACTCCCAATTTCGCCCGGAGCAGAGTCAGAGCCCGGCACGTCTTTGCCTTAGGCCTGAAAGAGACCACAAGCTGAACACCGAGGGTTGGTGAAAGTGTTTGCATGGCGCACGCTTGGTCCCAGCAGAGCTGGGCTGCTCCAAAATGCCCTGGCGGCGACTGCTGCTGAGGAAAGGCGAGGCTGCCTGCGAGGGAGGGGCACTGCCCGTCCCTCCGCTCGCTGCCAAAATTGCTGCTGGAGCGGCCCCTCTCTTGGCCCCACCGAGGATGCAGAAATCTGGAGCTCAGCCCGGCCGCACTCCGCAGCCCAACCAGACCCACGGCCGAGCCCAAGGGACACGCGGCCCAGGGAAGCGGAGCACAAACCTCGCTAGAGACAGAAATTAAGTTACGGCGCCAAGAGTTTCTGTGTCTGGACGGCTGGAAAGCCAGCAAGGAAACGGGGAGAGGCTGGAGGCAAGTGCCCGAGCCCCTGCTCTGCTGTGGAGGCTGGGCTGGGGCCCGTCTGAACCGCATCTTCGCAGCTGGGGAGGGTTTTATGGTTGAGCTTTGAGGTGAAATGCAACTCCGGCTG
>NW_009724598.1:2296-3913 GCF_000703405.1 Apaloderma vittatum | reverse complement strand
CTTGACCTTGTCGGCAGCTTTGAACTGTTTGTAGGTCTTTGGGAGGTTTTGCATACAAGTTGTGTGACAGAACATTCTGCAATATTTGCCAGAAACATAGTCGAGGTAGTTTGTCATCGCTGACATCATGTGTTTACCCTCGTGTCTTTTGCTTTGCGGGTGCGTTTTGAAGAGGGGTCCCCATTTCCTGGCAGCCCTGGCAGGCTGATCTGGTCTTTGCAGGTGATGTGGGTGTGAGGGGCTGCCCCTTCCAGGGCGTTTGGTCCCTCTGCGCTTCCCTGACAGCTCACTCAGCCTGACTTTAGGCCTCGCCTTTGCCATTGTGTGTGGTCTGTGAGTCTCTTTTTGACCCTCTTGCTTTTAAGCTTGTTGCTTTGTCCAAGGAGGCTGCCTGTTTTTATCACACTCCTACCTGGCCTTTGCCATTGGGTGTGCTCTGTGGATGTCTTGTTGACTCTTTTGAATCCAAGGAGGCTGCCTGTTTCTCTGGTGCCCCTTTGTTTCCCAGCCAACATATTAGTAGTGCCAACATGCAGGGGACGGCTGTTTGTGAGCACAGGATCTTGTCCCAGATCCAGTTTCACACTTTGTAAGCCCTGTGATGTGGGGATTCCCTCCTTGATCCCCAAGCACTTGTGTTGGTCCCTCTGCAGGGCTCCCCTTGGCTGGGGATGGCACGTTTGCAGCCTGGGCTCTGTCCTGACAATGTGCTCGGGCTTTGGTGTGATACATCTTCCTTGGGCTGTGGTGTGATGCATCTCCAAGAGCAATGAAGGTGGTGCAGAGCCTGGAGAACAAGAGTTATGAGGAGCAGCTGAGAGTCCTGGGAATGTTTAGCGGTCAGAAAAAATTGATTGAGGGGAGAACTTCTCTCTCTCTGCAACTACATCTTCTGAGTTTGTAACAAGGTAGGTCTTGATCTCTTATCCCCAGGACAAGTGTCAGGGTGAGAGGAACTGGTCTCCAGTTGCAGCAGGGGAGGTTTAGATTGGATATTAGGAACAATTTCTTCATTGCAAAATGCATCAATCACTGGAATAGTGTGTGCAAAAAAGAGTCAATGTGGAGTCACCTTGCTGGAGGCATTTAAAAGACACAAAGATGTGTTGCTCAGGGACGTGGTTTATTTGTGGACTTGATAGTTTTATGTTAACTCTTGGGTTCAATGTTGTTAAGGGACTTTTCCCATTAACCAGGGAGTGGTTGTTGGCCTTGGGAGGCCGCTCTCCATTGGATTGGATGGTTGTGGTGACTAGGAGCAGTTCCTGAGGACTGGGAAGAAAGCTTATATTCCTGGGATGCTAAAGAAGACGAAGATGTAGATTCTGGGAAAGCAATGGCTGGTGAAGGTGCTCTCATTACCAGGATTACAATCTTGTTTGGATCTGTCACCTTTACAGGACAAGGTAAGTTATAGTACCAATCTGGAGGACTTTACAAAGTTCAGTAAACAACAAAGATGAACTCAATCTTTTTTTGCCTTTTTTAGTCTATAACGTCAATTCACTTATTCAGTATTGAGGTAATTAGATTTCGTAACTTAAAAACTGTAAGTCTTGGTATCAGCTACCTATGAGCAAAAGTAATAATTATTTAGCTGACGATAAGAGTGATCCT
>NW_009724598.1:1922-2248 GCF_000703405.1 Apaloderma vittatum | reverse complement strand
GAATCCTTAAAGTCGCACGGTCCAGCTGCTGGTGGCTCTTCTTCTAAAGCTTTTTTTTGGTAAACTGATGCATTTAACCTTCCAGACGGGAGGTTCATAGCTGCCATTTCCCGGAGTTATTGGACTCTGACGAAGCTGCCAGACAGAAGATACTGGCTGCAGGAGACAGCCATGTGCCAGCCATCATGGTTGCGTAATGGCCCTTTAGCAATTTTCTGGCCTCTTGTCATCCTACCTGAGTGGTGCTCTTGATTTGACCCGATGGCGCTGTCCAGCCGGCTGTCCACCAACATCCCCAGGTCCTTCTCGGCTGGGCCGGTTTTCCG
>NW_009724598.1:0-1859 GCF_000703405.1 Apaloderma vittatum | reverse complement strand
CCCTTGTTGAACCTCACACAATTTGCCTCATTAGGTCCACCCGTTCCAGATCCCTCCAAAGTGCCTTCCAGCCCTGAAAGCACAGCCACACTCCTGCCCTGCTTGGCCATCTGCGATAGTACAGAGGGTTCCCTCAATCCCCTTGTCTAAATCATTGATAATTAAAGGATAATTAAACAGAACTCACCCTACTAGGTAATCTGCAAATGTGCGGAAGGTGACCTTGATCCCTTTCTCAGATAATTGATAATTAAAGGATAATTAAACAGAACTGGCCACAATTCTGAGCCCTGGAGATCACCACTTGTGACCGGCCAACAACAGGATTTCACTCCCCTCACCCACACTCTTTGGGCCCGGCCATCCAGCCAGCTTCTCACCCAATGAGGGTTGTGTCCGTCCAAGCCAGGAGCAGTCAGTTTCTCCAGGAGAATGCTGTGGGGAAAGGGGGTCAAAGGCTGTACTGAAGTCCAGGTAGAGATATCCACAGCCTTTCCTTCATCCAGTAACTGTGTCATCTTCTCCTAAGAGAAGATTGGGTTAGTCAATCAGGATCTGCCTTTCCTAAACCCATGCTGACAGTACAATGAACACTTGGTTGGCCCATACATTCCATGTGATAGCACTCAGTATAGTCTGCTCCATAAGCTTCCCTGACATCACACTCACAGGCCTGTATTTTCCCAGATCCTCCTTTCAGCCATTCTTCTAGTTGAGCACCACATTTGCTAACCTCCAACTAACGAGGACCTCCCCAGTTAGCCAGGACTGCTGATAAAGGATGGAAAGTGCCAAGGTGAGCGCTTCATCCAGCTCTCACAGTAGCCTTGGCGGGATCCCATCTGGCCCCATAAATAAGGGTGTGCCTGTAATTGGTGCAATTGTCTAACCATTTATGCTGGATTATGAGGGCTTCATTCACAGAATCCTAGACTGACATAATACTTTAGGTTGGAAAATACCTTTAAGAACACAGAGTCCAAATATTAATCTAACACTACCAAGTCCACCACTAGATTATGTCTTGAATTTCCACTTCTATTCACCTTTGTAATATGTCCAGGGCTACTGATCAAACCACTTCCCTGAATACCCTGTTCTAACGCTTGACAAACTTTTCGGTAAAGAAAATAGTTCTTACACAGGCAAAGCAAATCTCCCATGGAGCAATTGGAGGCCATGTCCTCTTGTCCTATCACTTCTTACCTGGGAGAAGAGACTGACCTGATTCATCAACAGCTTCATGGCACTTCTTTGAGAAGACACATCACAGCAGAGCCTATGCGATGTGTAACATCAGAGCATGATAGCAAATGTACCAGCTCCAGTTAAGGGGAGCTCTATGGAGGGATCAACACAAGTCTTCGGGAACCTTGGATGGTGTCCCCACATCACAGGGCTTCCAAGCTCTGAAATTGGACAAGGTCGTATGATCACCAGTAGCCCTGCTCTGCATGTTGGCAGTGCCTACAACAGTATGTGGACCAAGAGGGCACAAGACCATACAGACAGTCTCCTTCCTCGCAGCCACCACCTTATGAACCACAGGGGCACCAGGACACCAAGGCACCAAGGCTCACTGAGCTGGCAGACAGGTGCAGAGGGACCAAACAAGCCCCCGACAATTACATCACCTGCAACGCCCAGAACAGCCTGACAGGGCTGCCAGGAAATGGGGACCCCTCTTCAAAACGCACCCGCAAAGCAAAAGACACGAGGGTAAACACATGATGTCAGCGATGACAAACTACCTCGACTATGTTTCTGGCAAATCTTCACCTCGACGTGTGGGCGCCATCAACACCAAGCCTCAGGCCTCTAATAGTCCCACTTAAAAGCTGCCGACAAGGTCAAGCGCA
>NW_009724597.1:54673-85021 GCF_000703405.1 Apaloderma vittatum | reverse complement strand
GCCCCCGCCGCGGCGTTGGGGGCTGCGCCAGGGGGCTCCCGGCCTGCCCCCTCCGCTGCCCTAAAGGACAGGAGAGATGAGACCCCTCTCATGCGAAAATGCATCCTTCCAGATTCTTGCTTTCCTCTTCGGGCTCTAGATTCAAATCTCAGGAGAGCGGTCTGTTTCTTCACGTGTAAGAGACGAAGGTTGCTGTCCTCCTTATCTGGCGTTGCTGTCAGCGTCCTCCTGCAGCGGTGTCAGCTGATCCCCCCGGCTTTGCCTGCTCCTAGGGCAGAAGGGCCCTTGGGGCACCAGGAAGGATGCATTGCAGGCTCCTCAGTGAAGTTCCAGCACATTTCTGACGTTACTTTGAAATTATAAATGAACAAAAGTATTCTTCGGTTTCCATGTACATTAAATTTTGAATGGTTTGTTCACTGTGGAGTAGATGCTGTGCCAAGTGAAATGGTTTTATGACGGTTTTGTGATGTGGATTGTGATTGAATAGGAAATTAGCTGACATTCCTAAATTCATGTCATATGGTACCATAGGCCATCTGATCAGCATTATACCGTGGTACCCTTGTTGGAACCACAACCAAACTTAGATGGGAGGTGGCGAGGTGAGGAAGAGTCAATGCTGTCCTCAAGTTTCTAGCTCTTACTGGCTTTGAGACACTAACTTATTTGGTCAATTTATTTATCTTATCTACAGTCTTATTTAAGTTGGCACACTTACTATCCAGATTACCTCTTCAACTTCACTTTACACCTCTCAGTTGAGCTTCACACTAATTTCAGGACAAGATTTAGAAATGGAACTTCATAATTAAAAGCAAAGCTGATGATTGGGAGTCAGCTTGTAATACTGTCTGCATAGTGTGCTTGCAGTAAGAGAAACACGCTCCTTGTGAGATGCAATATGTCAGTTTAATTATGTATTTCCTTTTCTAGTTGGTGGAGTTGGAACTTATGTACTAATTTTTAATGGCTATTTTGCTTAGACAAGCAGAAAAACATACACTAAGAGGCAGGCAAGGAGAAGTCAACTTGAAAGTTTTTGGACTGTGTTAGGAATCAGGCTCAGTTTCCAGAATTTATAATTTTATGACCAAGTAGATCTTGAATATTCCTAAAGTTTTGGTTTGGTCTGAGTGAGAAAGAATTTTTGCTTTTGGTAGGGGAGACGTTATCAAGGTAACAACATTGTTTCTACTAGGCATAGTCCTGAAAATGTCTGGGCTTCCAATGATGAGCTCAGGTTTTTAAGTGCAGTTTGCTTTGTTTTGGTCTGGCCTCAGACCAAGGGCCTTACAGGTTTGAAGTATCAGTGACCTGATGTGCCAGGTTCTCTATCCTCTGCTCAAAGTACTGCTCGCATTTGTAACACATATATTCATAATGTAAAGGACAAAGGCTTCTTGTGATAGAAGTTTACTTTATGAGTATAGATCACATTTTGATGTAAGCCCTTAAAAATTCTAATTGATTAATGAGTTTCAGATGGTGGTTCCCCTCCAGTGCCCATCCCCCTGCTCCTAACATGTACAGTATGCTCCAAGTTAATCTGGGAGAGCTCCAGAAACCTTGGGCTAAATTGGTTGTGGTATAGTTTATAAGGATAATAACATAACTAGAAAAATTGAATTTCCTTACAAAAATATGCTCGCTGCATTTGCAAGCTTATGTTTTATCTGCTGGTTTATGGTAGTGAGAAAACTAAGATTACAGATATATGTATTTAGGATGATGCAGACAAGAATGACCTGTTGTTTCTTACAAAAGGGAAAGTCCTGCAACAGCTCTTGAAGAGGAGCTGAGGGATGCAGCAGCAGAATCACTTCAAAAGTCATTATGGTTTTTTTTACATATGTAAAAGGACAAAATGAGACTCAATACTGTTCTGTTGTCAACTGGAAAATGCAAGTGGTAAAGATTGCCTGAATAATATCTACCAGTGTGTGACAGATCTCTGTGTGTGTTTTCTCCTACTGCTTCTTTAGTTCAACTAGTTCTCCTATTACTGCTTTAGTTCATTTTAAGGATTTAATCTAGGAGAGCTTTCACAGTTACACTTGGGGAAATTGTTCCACTGTCTAGCAGATCTTGCCACAGGGAACAGTTTCCTGACATTAAAAATATCAATTACAGGAGTTGTTAGTTACCTCTGTGGCTCTCAAAGGAAGACATTCATATATCTTTCCCCCCCCTTTCTGCATATATATGCATGTATAAACATATGTATGTATATGGGTGAGGGGGTGGAAAAACAAGAGCAGCCTTTAGTCTGTGGACTAATGATATAATCTCCAAATCTGAAAAATATGCCAACACTGAGGCAGGAAAACTGAAATGATTTTCAAATGTGAATGTATTTGTGCTTGGATGTGCTATGTGTATAGAACTGGCACTTGCTTATATGAAAGCGATGATTGCAAATACACGTCTCAGATTGTGGGCAGCCTCATTTCTGCTTGCAAAAATGTGCATCTTGTTGTTGCAACTTAATCTGTTTATGAATGTTGTATCTTTTATTCAAGCCTCTTTTGCACCCAACTTGCAGTTACAGTAAGTAAATGCTTCGCACAGTGTGCTTAACTCCAGTAAGGTTTCAAAAGTTCTGTTCTTTTCCATCTGGTTGAGGTGATTAGAACTAGCAGGGAGATCCAGAAGAGACCCTTGCCAGATACTCATGAGCTCTGCTCTGGCTTTTGATCCTCTGTCTCCTCTCTTTCCAGGATGGCTGCTTTCCAATAGCATTACCTTCTCTCTAAGACAGCAGGAGATTGTCTGCAGTTATAGCCCATACCCCTCTGTCAAAGCCAACATGCAGTCTAGTGCTCAAGTTCCAGTTCCTTCAGAGCAAACTGTTGCTGCTCTGGTCTAAGTTGGTGTCTGCTCTCTCTCTACCACCGACAGGAAAGCTATTGCACAGTTGCGTGTGTGATGTTTTGTTTCTTCTACAACTGATGGCTAATGTGTTTCCTCAGTTGTATTACAGGGGACCTCACTTCATGAGCTTAAAGCCTGCCTATTAATTCTATGAAGATTTTATGAAATAGAGTCTTCAAACTCAATGTCTGAGGAGAGTTATGCCATCTTCTCTTCCAGTTGTCCCAGCTTTGTAGAGCAGCTAGGCCACTAAATTGGCCTAAGTGCAGATCTTTGGTTCCCAATGACTCTGGTTTGGCTGCCGGCTAAACAGGTGGAGTGAAATTGCTTGCCTGTGGGGCGATACTACCTGGGGGAACCAAAGGGGATGTCTGTGGCACAGTGCCATGGTCAAGCTGGTATGGTATGAAGGGGATGTCATGTACGACCTTTGCATCAGAGATAATTTGACTCATCTCCATGCAGTTTTCCATTTGCCTTATGAATATTTTTTTTCCTTCTATAGGCACTTTTAACATATTCGTATTAGTCTTTAACTGAATACAAATACAAAGAAAAATGCTTGTTTCACTGGATACTTGATTTCTATGCTAATTTTTAAACCAAGTCATAAAGATCAAGTGACTCAGCAAGACTTCTTCATCCCTGACATGGAAGGATTGTATCCAGGAGCAAGCTAAAAACAGTGGTTCAAGCCACCTTTTGCTTGAGAACTAATGCATGTGCTGTAATTAGAAATGAGGCTGAAGTGACAATGAAATTAATGTAATACAGAGAGCACTGCATAGCCAGTGGCTACTCAGTATATGTATATATCCTGCCACTGGATGGGTAATCTGGAGTGAAAACTTATTGTTTTGTATGGTTAACTCACAGGGCAGATCACGTGTATTTTCTGTGTGTATATATGTATGCATACATGCACACTTTATTTATACCTTTTTAGTATATAGAATAATTTTTTCCTCCTGATTATAGTTGGTTGAAGAGTACTATTATTGCAATTTTACAGGTGAGGAAGGTGGTTGGAATAGGAAATGGAATTGAATCCAGGGATCTGCAACTATGAGTGCCTAATTGTGCAGCCAGTTTTACTTTCTGGATTGAACAGTCTATGCCTCCTGTGTGTTTTGAGTACAGAGTGATTCATTCTTGAATCCTTTTGTTCTACCAGTTAACCCCAACAAAAGCTAGTGGAATTACAGAAGATTACTTGTTTGATTCTCATTACTTTCACGTGATGATCACTGACAGTAATCAGCAGATAGTGCAAGTTACACTGCTGGCAAAATATAAATACACAGGAAACTAAGTACACTACTGTAAAGCCAAATAAAAACTTCACTGTTTGGTGGAAGCAAGCAGAGAGAAATAAAACCTTTCGGTGTGTTGAATCTGTTACATGTCACTGTGTGTACTGTAAACTATCCCACACTGAATTCTTCAGCTAGACAATACGTCTAAGAATTTGATCTGTCGTCCTCTTATTGAGAGGTGGAAAAAAAGGCTGTTCTGCATAAATATGACCTGTAACAAAACAGAATGAAAAGTAAAGACCTTTCCTTGCCTGCATTCAGAATAGTAGGAGGAAGAAGTTGCTTTCTGAGGAACAAAGCATTTAGAGGTAAGTTTTGAAAATGCTTCTGCATCTTATGTCACAATCAACAGTTTACAGAGAAGGGTAACATTCTGTAAAATATTGGACATGTTTGCATTGGCTAGTTTTAAAGAGCTGTATATATGATGATTTGATGTTGCTCTCAGAAAGTAGTGAGATTAGGAAAAGCAGTATTTTTTTGGCTACTTTGTTCATACCTTATGTCTGCCAAAAGGAAAGGATGAAATAGTTGTTGGAGCCAAAGAGACTTGCCTCAGCTGTGGTGATGTATACTTGAGTGCTACTGTCTACCTCTGAGGCAAGTTAGTCCTTTTCTCTGACCAAATTCCTCACTGCTAAATTGCCAATAGACTTTTCTCTAGCTCACCAAAAAATAAATATGTTAAGACATTTTAATGAGGTGAGCTGATGGTATCAGAGCCAAAGAATCAAAAGCATGGGCTTGACTACAGCTAGAATCTTCCAAGGGGTCTTGAGAGAGCTCAGGACCTGGCTGTTGTCACCTTAACTTAATTCACAGACCCCAGCTGGTATGTGATGACGTTTTACTAGGTAATGTGTCGGCTATTACCACTGATGAAGTGGACAAACATTTTAGTGAAGCTTAGGTACTTCAGCACCGAAGTAATGTGGAGGATTAAGTTCAACTTAGAAGTTGCATAAGGAATAATGTAGAGTTTGATAGCTTCTGGTGCTTGCAGTTTGATAACTTGCAGAATCGATTACAGGAGCTGCAGGTAACAAATTCCCCTCTGCTCCTTGAAGGCTGTTTTTATTTATTTACTTCAAATAAGTTCAAGGTGGGAATTCTGTTGCTTTGGTCTAACAAGAAAGTATTTTGCTGAAGTGTAGAGTAGATTTTCAGAGAAAAACCTGGAAAGGGGAAAATTAATTTCCTTCAGAAATGAGATTGTATGTGAGTCGCATGATTCTTCAGGGTTCTTCTCAGTGGACACTCTTCAATATGAATTTTTATATTCCTCAGTCCTCACTTTGCATGCCTGCTTCACCAATTAACCCATACGTTATTGTTAATTCAGGACTACTAGTTCAAGAAGACCTCGTTCTGGGATAGAGATACCTGAATAATTTTCAGCTTTCAGAGATTTTTGTCACCCATCTATCTGCATTTCCTCATCTTTCCTAGTTTCCCCATTTGGAGAACCTGTGTCCTGTCAGAACTGCCTTAAACCCAAAATAGCTCTCTTGTCTCTGGACCTTGTTCCTTACTACCACAGTTATGGCGAAACTGAAGTACCCATGCATCTTCCGAAACCAGAGCCCTTTGTTCTTTTGCTTTTCTTCCTTCAGTGAGTCTCAAAAGTTCCTTAAGACCTTTATACAGCCTAGATGCTGAGTTTTATGAAACAAGAGGTAGATCAGTATGAAATGCGTTTAACGACAAGCCTGTTCCTTTAGAGACAAACTGAAGTAATATCTCAAATCCCTGAATTCTCTGTTCTTTGTCTCCACAGAGATCAGCCTGCAGTGTTTGTTTCAGAGATTGATGGGGAAACTCAAGCTGCCTCTAAGTAGCAGCTCTAGAAGCCTTCCTCCTCTTTTCTCTAGTCTTACAGAAATGCAGCTTTCAGACCTTAGAATTACTTCAACCCTACCGGTGGCAGCAGCCTGTATTGTATCTGGTTGGCTGTCAGGTGTATTATAATGTTGTTGATTATTAATTAGCTCCATGTTTCATGGGACACTTCATAGATGTGGTCTTGGAAGGGATAAGGTACGTGGACCTTTCTTGAAGTGAAAGAAAAGGAAAGGATGTTGTGTCTGTGGTCTTCCTCTTAGCACAACCCAGCTCAGTGTGCGTGCCATGTGTTATTCTCGTAGCAGGGCAGACCCTGCTTAGGGTCCCATGATGATTATTGCTGAGTGCATCCTCGAAATATAAAATTACAGAATAATTTAGGTTGGAAGGGACCTCCTGGGGTTGTCTAGTCTAAAGTCCTCCTCAAAGCATGTATGAACTGTGAAATTCTTTCCAGTGAAGAGGTGCAGTGTCTAACTGGTTCCTTTACTACAATTATGCTTTTTTTCACGTATATTTGTGTTCAGTAAATATTTTCAGTAATCTTGTTATTCCAGGCCACAATGGAATAGTATAACAAACTGGTCTTTTTTTGTCATTGGTTTTAAAGTTACAAATGCCTCTTACCTGACTTGACAGGTATGCAAAGCACAGAAAGAAAAGGTGTTTGCGGTGCATCATAAGCTGAAGCCAGCTGGCACATAGAGCCACAATCAGCTGGGTGACAACAGACAAAATCTATTACTTACAGGCATCCCCCACTTAGTGCCTGTCTAGTGCCACCTGCCTAAGACCTTGTGACTGGGTGTGACTGGGTGTGACTGGTGTGACTGGGATTTAGCAGGCTACAGCCCACCAGACAGGAAAGTATCCCAGCTCGTTGCTACAAGCATTAAGGTCCAGGTCTGAGTTTCTTTTCAGAGAGCAAACTGAACTTTCCTTAGCACACGTCTGCCACAGAATTAGGGGATTTAGTCCTTCAGGAACAGAGACAGAGGTCCAGTGGGCCAAGGTCTCTGGCTGCTGTGAGAATTGCAACACTTAGCTAATATTTAACACATGACGTACTGTCTTACCTGAAACTAAGTTTCAGTAAGTCACCAGTGAAGCAGAGGACTATTTGTCTGAAAGGTAGAAGTGGGAGGTGTGGGTGGCCAGCACTAGCTGTTGTGCTGCTTTCTGTACAAATAATGTTATTCAGCAAATATGTTCGGTGTTTTTTTTTTTCTTTAATTCTTCTGAAGCTGTAGAATAGACTGATTACATTTGTTAATGGCGTTTGTTAGTAAATTTGTTCTAGTAGTGTAACTCAGTTGTTCCCATGTTTTTCTTGGGCTTGATCCAAAAATCTCTGAACCTTTCAATTTATTTTGAATGGATATTGGATCAGGCAGTGTAACAAGTTGTTAGTTTCGTGTAAAATGTTTATTTTGATTTGATTTTAATCATTCCTTGCAGAATATTTGGTTATGTGTTGGCAACATGTGTAGCCTGGTGAGTACAACTGAAGTTCACATCTATCTGTATGATTTAATCACTTGCAATGTGATCCATTAACACAAACCTTCCATCATCAATGTTGTGTTCTTGTGTTAGATCCACATCTGTTTGTCTGACATCTGATTTCTTAGAATCATAGTTACAGTTACTGCCTTCTACAATTCTGAAAAGTGAACCTGCAAAACTCGATTTTGTATAATGAAGTAATTATTATTTTTTTCTTATATGTATAATAAAACAGGTACAACCAGCGGATAAGCGATGTGCACTGCTCTGAGCCCGAAGGCACGTGGGCCTGGCCTCTCTGATATGCATCAATACAGTCAGTGGCTTGCAAGTAGACATGAGGCTAACTTGTTGCCGATGAAAGAGGATTTGGCCCTCTGGCTCACAAACATACTGGGTAAGGTACAATAAGATGGAATGCAGATACTGGGCATTAAGAGAACTCTATACACTGTTAGCTGAGATTTTGGTCCTTGAGGCTTTACGTTTCAAAAATAAAGGTAGTTGTGATTAGGTTGCTACCTCCACATGGTGCCACTGTTAGCAAAGTCAGGAAAGCTAATAAGTAATTGGCCTCCACAGTGTTTCTATGTGTAGCATAACTGAATATTAGTATTCATTTCATGTTTATTTTTCCCCAGATTCCTTTTGAATGTTCTTCTGCACATGTTTTCCGTATTAATACCATTAAGCTGCATGGTGCTAACTACTGCCATCGCCTACATCTTCTATTTTTATTGGTAGGCCTCCTAAAGTATGTGGGTGTCCTGACTGTCTTGAATGGAAGGAGCCCTTAAGTAGTTCTTTGCTGACCAAGCAGTCTAGTGATGGATGGCTGCTGCCTAAGGCAATGTGTGCTAAGGCTTGTGGAAGCACAGAGGGCTCTGACCTACTGACTGCCACTGGGACCTGGGGATTTACTTGTTGCAGCTGCATGTCTTGGTGCGTGGAGGCAAAACATGTTGTTGAAGAAAGAGGGTGCAAACCAAAAACCAACAAAAAATCAGGTACACGTGAAGAGCGAATGAGAGTATGTCCCTGGCAGGAAGGAAAGAGACAGTTCTTTAGGATATGTGACCCATTCAAGAAGGTGGAATTTAGAAACTATGAGCCAGGAAATAGCATGCTGATTGTTGAGAACATTCAGGGGAAAATGGCTTTTGTGTGTAAATCCAAAGGATTCTACAAAAGAAATACGTGACTTACACAGTACCTCATCCTAAGGGAATCGTGCCAGCAGTTCCTCTCATTAAACAAAGAGGAGAAAACATTTCAAAGGAGGTGATGTTTTCATGAAACTTTTGTTGATGTTGTTTTGGAGGAAAATTTGGATGAGCATTTTTAAATTTGATGTATGTGGTTTTGTTTTTCTGAAAGTCTGTTCTGGCGAGACATACGTACTGTCTTGTCTTGGCAAATGCTGTAGCTGAAGTGTCTCAGTGATATCACACAATAATATTTGTATATTTAATGCTTTTCATCTGCACATTCTACGTTGTTGTATTTTCTCTTTTTTTTTTTTTTTTTTTAAGAGAAAGTATATTGTGAGAGATGTAGTCAGTAAGTGCAGTGTTGGGAGGATCCAAGAGCCCAGTGTTTTGCAGGTAGGCAATACCCATTTAAGAGCTGGGATAGTTATGAACACACAACTGCAAAAGTGGCACTTTTTTAAGTTACATCTTTGTGTGGTACTTCAATTTAAATTAATGAGTTTTGAATATAAAATCATCCAAGAATGCCAGAAAAAAAAATCCAGAATCCTGACTTTTTGTTCCAATTACCAGAAGACAGCAATCCAAAAGACTTTGTTGAATCAGAAGCAGCACATTCCATTAAGGATTTAGTATATTGTTTAAATGTTTTAAACAATGGAGTTTTAGTGAGCCAGTCTAGAACAAATGGAAGCTTGTTTGCAGTTCATAAGAGTTCTCACAGTGACAAGTTTAGGAATGAGGTCACTTTTTTAGCAAGAAATTAGCAACCAGCAGGAGGTTCTGAAATGCCAACTATAATTAAAAATCTGATTTTTCATAGGGACACCAAATTCTGCACTGCACAACTAAATGGGCGCATCCTTCTCACACCAAGTTCTTCTTTTCTCAGAGTTTGTCCTGAAGAACTGAAATTATAGTGATTTGTTAAACTGCTTTGAATTCCGGTGTAGACATTGTTATTCAAATTAATAATTCAATTAAGTTAAAAATCACATTCAAAATAAATTAAGTGTAACTGAATTGAAATAATTAATATTCATATACATATTTTAACTAAGAATTCAAATTTGGTTTAATTGCTGGATAATTTATGTTAACTTTAATGAGAAGAGGGACACATAAGCATGTTGCTGTAAGATACAATAGATATGAATTTTTAGTGTGCCGTTACCTTGTTGTAATAACCTGTTTCTACTCGCACTTTTCAGCATCTGAAAGGGTAAAAGGGTATGCAAGACTGTTTTATTTGGTTTTTTGTGTTGTTTTTCTTTTCTCTATGTGAGAAATAATGTACTTTGCATTAATGGTCAGTAGATTTTTCACATACATGGATATGCAGATAACAGAGCAGATAATATTTTGTGTATCGACATTCTGATTTGCTCTGTGCTATAACTTGTGCGGCCTCATTGTAAGTGTGTTTATGTCAGTTTTAATGCAACAGGATTTTTGAATTTATAAAGAAAATTAATATGCATTTCAACTAGTTTTTGCCATGTTGGTCTGTGGTGTTTTTTTTTTGATTTGTATTTTGTTCATTCATTTGTAGTATGAATTAACAGGGATGCATAATCTTGTAAAATAAATGCAGATTTTTTAAAAAAAATAATAATAGGAAGTATTTTAGGCAAGAATAGGGCTGGACTTCTTTGATCAACTCATGCTGGTTTTTGAAATTTTTGTGGAGAGGCAAATATGTTCTACACAGCGTTGGTAGAAGTTAAAACGATGACAGTTTTGCAGCAGCAAAACCTGGTGTGGGCTGAAAATTACAAACTGGAAAACATTAGAAGGATATTGCACTTTATAGTATGATTGAAGTGTTTTGATATTGGATGGAAATTGGGCATAGCTAGATTTTGATCTTACCTGAGTGATAAATAGGAAGACTGTGATACATGGTACATCTAGAAAATAATACTGTGAGAATTCTTAACCCTGAGACTTTGGACATTTTATTCTAATTTAGCATGGACGTTGTGGGTATTTTTAGTAATCACTAGTACTTTCGTACGTATTTTGCTAATTATTTTTGCAACCATGTCAGAAACTCAGAGCTTCAGAGAAGACAGTTTGTCATTACAGCATCATTGCTGAATAGATTTTAGCTGCCTGTATTCTGGGGGCTGGAAAAAGGACATTACAGATGAGATCAATGTGTCAGATAGGATTAACTCATACAATCTTGTACATTATAGCATTCCCAAAGTGGGACATACCAGCGTTGAAGGAGTTAGGGTAGAAGAAGAGGAAGATTGGAGCTATGGAAGATGTGTCTCCCTCTCACTTCCCTCTGTTGAGTTTCGGTGGCTCAGTCAAGAGATCCTTGCAGTGGCAAAGTTCAGGAGATGTGTTGACCCAACTGTCTTGCACATCATCGCTCAGCCCTGGTTTTATTGTGTAGAGCTAATGAGAGACTCTGCAATGCTTTCATTGCTAACACACTTCAAATTTGATAGATTGTGTATATACTTACATTAGTAGAATGCTCTTGTGGACACTGAAAACTTGCATTCCACCTTGAGAAACATTCACATAGGAATTAGCACAATTGGGCCATAGTAATCTTGTAGCAGAGGCAAAATGGCCCGAGCTCCAAGGTTGCAGTGCTGAGGCCCCTTTCTAACAGAGCTTCCTGGGCTTCAGAAGCTCAAGCAAGAAGCTGGAAATACAAGACGCTAAAGAATTGAACACGTAAACGTTGAATTTTGTATGAGGCATGTAAAAGTTGGCTGGGTCCAAAAGTGAAAAGGAACAGAGAGGTGAGGATGTTACGAGAGGCATTGAATTGAAGACCAAGCTTGGAATTTAAAGGTATATTGAAGGAGACCTGAACTTTGAGGGATGAAGAGTGGGAAGTTTTCTGCAAGAAAACTTTCTTTGATTTTGAATTAAAGCAAAACTTGCTTCAGCTCGATGTTCTTGCTCGTCCTGCTATAGCAGTACCTTTATTTTCAACATCAGTGTGTTCAGCTCAGGCCAGTGGAAAATGCGGGTTTTAAATATCTGAATATCAAAACATTAGTGATGCTGATACTTGTGTTTGCTAGATGCTGGCAGTGATGAGGTTTCTTATTTAGTTGAGTGGCTTTATAGTTTTCTTTAGTATACACATGCCTTTGGGATAGTTTACTTGTCCTATTTCAAGTAAGTGATAATGTCTCAGTGCTCTCGAATTTATTTCTCTTGCTGTCAACTGTTGTAGGAAACAGAGTAAGCTTTTCGGAGAAGAAAAAACCCAAACAGTTCTGCACGTGCATAAAGTCATTGGCCTTTGCTTTGTTTATTGTTATTGCATTTTGTTATCTGAGGTTTAAATGTCACACAATTTGAGAGGGTCGGGAGGAGTTGTTCCACTGCTGCCTCAGTATTGTAGAAGCTTCTCCTTCTACCACTGTGTTTCAGAAATTCATCAGAGTGAGATATTTCTAACTGTAAACTAGTAGTTTTGTGTTACCCCTGAAGCATACCGTTAAAACAGTCGATCAGCTTCTTACAAGGCTAAAGTCAGCATTAAACTAAGTGTGGGAGAAAGAACTCTGTGCAATGATAGAGGAACCAACTAGACTTTGGCATGTTGCTTTAGTCTTTTGAGTCCCTCCACTGCGTTCTGAAGGCTCTGGCTGGGGAAGCTTTACCTCTGACCTCTTGGGCACACACCCAGTGACTTTTCCATAGACCTCCCAGTCTGGCTGCATTAGCACCCCCAGCACTGGGTGGCCTTCCACGCGGATGCCCGCAGTGTCCGGGAGGCAGGTGTGCAGCTGTAACAGTTTGTCTTTTCAAGGGGCATCTGGTGATTGTGGTAAAAGAGAAGGTAAGCAATGCCTGCAAGGTTTGAGAAAGCCTTCATATTCATGGTTGTGGGTTTTTTCCATACTTACAGTGTTGGTTTTTTATTATACTTAATGTTATTACCATTCTATAAAAACATTGCAACTGCTTTCTTGTAATTATAGGGGGAGTTATACATTTTTAATGGAGTTTAATGTTTTTTCCATACAAATATATGGAGCCATTTTTTTCCTCAGGCTATGAACATTACTCTCATTTGAATCAATACATTTCAACTGTTAAATATGTCAGAGTGTCTGTTTTAGCAAAGAAATGCCACCTTTTGGAGCCATAAAATACAGTGAATTGAAAGCTGACACCTAATATATTTTTCATTGGATACAGATGTTCAATGCAAAACTCATTCCTTCAGCTTTCATAAAAGGGAATAGAACTAAAATACTCCAGCCTAGTGTAAAATATGCAGTGACCAGACTGCTAATGCAATTCGGCATTTAAAATAAGCGTATTGTTAAATAGCAGAAGATAAAGGAATTTTTCCATGTCTGTGTAAAGAGAATAGATTTTACATTTTTAATGCTTGAAATAATAAATCTATAAGACAGAATACATACGTAGAATGAGATTTACCTGTGTAAAAAACTCTGCTTTCCAAAATAAAAATCTTGAGTAGATTAAAAAATATTTGAAATAAATTTTTTTTAGAAGAAAATGTTTCTTAAAAAATGCAGTTTTAAAATAAAGCAGTTCCTATAACACAGTAATTTTTATAATTTAGCCTTCTGACAGCTTTATATCTCTTGCAAAAAAGCCCGTGGGCCAAATGGGAAAATAAGTAGGCATGAGCGGTGGTGAAGGCTTCTGAGGTGCTGAGATGTTCAATTTTTACATCTGTGGGCTATTGCAGTTTCAGTTCTGGCTTCTCGGAGCTGGAGGCACTGCTGCAGAACTTTCAGTTCGAGCTATGACTGCGTGCCTGCAGTGCTGCTGCTGCACTTTGGCCTGGAGAAGTTACCTGGGTATATAGGAGCGGTGAAGCGGGCTGTATGGCAGAGAGAATTAAGGGGGAATAAAATGGAAAAAGCCGTCACATTAAACTGGTATTCCTGAAGTAGAAATGTGTTAGAAAAGCCAAGTTGTTCAACTAAAAATATGTCTACTGCTGTATCTGGAGATGATTTGCTGCAAATGTCTTTATCTAATTCCTTGTATTTTAACTGAGCAAACTGAAAAGTCTCACAATTTTTTGCCCAATGGATGCTGAAGTGTCTGATGGTTTTAAGGCAAGGGCCTAGAGAACTCAACTTTTCTTCAGCACTTTTATAGGATGATGGAACTATTTTGGTTAGAAAAGACCTTTAAGATCATTGAGTCCAACTGTTAACGTAGCGATCACAGGCCTACCACTGTTTATATTACTGCTGTCTTCAGTGTTATAAATGAAATTGCCTGTTGGATGACAATACACCAGCAATATATCGCGGAAGTACAATATTAATTTTTTATTAATTTTGTTACTTTTGAATGCTAGTTTTCCCCTCTCTTCTGATTGAAAAGGTGTGGCAAAGCTTTACTTCTTCACTTCTTTTTTCCAAATCTGCCCTTCACTTTTTTTTTTTTGACAAAAAAAAAAAGATGTAGTGTACCTGTTATAAACAAATTAATATTTGCAGTTTCCAGGCAACTCATGGAAAATAAACTTTCCCAAACTAACTAGAAAAAGAAACAAAAAAAAATTTTATTCAGGTAGCTGCTTGTTGGTCAAACAAACCTTTTTTTTTTTAATGTCTTTGGCAAAAAAACAAGCAGCAGTAGGCAGGCTTCTGCCTGCTATCCTGCTTGCAAACGAATCAGTTTTGAGTAGCAGGAGTGGATCTGGATGGTATAAGGAATGACTTTTTTTTTTTTTTTTTTTTTTTTTTTTGGCGGGGTAGACTGTTGTTACTGATCATTGCTGCTGTAACAGCCTATGAAAAATGAGCTGGTAGTGTTACTCCTGTTCCCAAATGACACATGGATGTATCACCAAAAATAAAAAAAATACTGTCTTAATAAGAAGAAGTAGTCCTTGATGCTCTCCTGATGTTAGTAGAAGTTGAGGGCTGAAAAATATAGCTGCTACTCAAGAAAGTGTCCAAAGAGAAGGCACATTTTCCAGTATACAAGTGAAAATGGAAAGCCTTCAATAAGAAATAGGTCTATTTTTACCTGGAAATGCTGTTGAGATCCTGGAAATTTAGTCTAGGGTGAGAAATTATTTGCTTTTCATCTGGTCTGTCCAGCCTGGTCAGTATACCTGTCTTGTCGTGGATTGTGGTGAGCTCCTTCGCCAGGATATAATTACGGTCTGCTGGAAGGTCGTCTGGGCTGCTGTAGCCAGGGAGGACATTCTGTGGCAGCTACATACAGCATCATCTACCATGATAATAACTGATATATTTTGAAATCAGAGTATTTTGGCTTTTTTCTTTGGGTCAAAATTTTAATCTGTCTCGCAAGTAGATGCGTAACATGAAATTTCACTGTCTGCATTTTTTTAAATGTACCTAACTTTACTTCTGAAAAAGTTTTTTCAAAGGAACACTGCAGTCACTGTAGTATCTTGTTAACTTCTTGTGAGATCAAGACTTCAAGCCTTTTTTTCTTAAAAAAAAATCCACTCTTTTCCTTCTTGACATGGTTTTTTACTTCTGTTACAAAATAAGCTTGTGGTAGTGTTAGCAACTCTTACACTATAGCTACCCATGCGCGCTGGTGCAAACCATTTGCTGTACTCTGTTTTAAAGACCTATGTTAAAAGCACTGGAATTTCATAAGTAAATGAGATATGTGGAATCTGATATGCTAGAATTATTTTTCAAAAAGCATGTCTTCTCAAAGAAAGCATATTGTATTTAAATAATTTACTGTTTATCTACCAGTAAAGTTGTAACGAGGTTATTCACTAAATATTCAAAGTAATGCAAGTTTGTCAGTCAAAGCTTATTTCAAATTGTTGTCAAGATTTCTATTTATTTCTCTTTTTACACAAATCTTGCACGCTTTCTGCCATGTTAACTTTCTGTTTGCTGTTCAGGTAGAGAAATAACAGCAGAAACCTTTATGGAGAAGTTGGACAACGGTGCCTTGCTTTGTCGGTTAGCTGAGACCCTGCAGGAGAAATTTAAAGAGAACAGCATTGATGCAAACAAGCCTGGCAAAGTAAGTGTCAGTGGATGTCCTGGCATGTATCACTATCTGAGGTGTCTGACTGCTATGGCACTGAACTTTTTCTCATGGTTAAGAGATTTCATTTGTGGAGGCTTTGCAAACGGGCAGGGAGGTAATTGTTCTGTGTAGTAAATATAAAATTGGGGGAATTAATAACTTCTTGGGTAATTACTAAGGTAACTAGGAGAGACAGTTACTCAAAAAGTGACTTGTAATGTGAAGGATGTAACAGTGTGACGTGGTGGCTAACGGAGAAAATGTGAGCCTTGTATTTATTTGCAAGGGGAATATGAAGTAGCTGTGAGAGGCTGATAATAAAATTGAATAGTGCCTTTTGGTGCTTTGGGTTTAGAGATCCTGTTGGTGTACTGGAAGGATTACAGGGACGATGTGGTAGATGTGAACCTGAAGAATGTACTGCAGAGCTTTGCAAAGATCATGTTAAGACCTTGCTTAACCACAGCATCCTTTTAAATTATTTTCATAGGACAATCTTACTGGGAGAAATTCAAGAGAGCAGCAAGTTTCTTTCTGGGGGAATTTAAATTAAGTAGCTGACACATTAATGCATTTTCTGTGAAACTATTTTCAGTGTTGAATTCAGATACATCTTCTGTGAAACCTAAAAGAGGCAAACACTTAGGAGATTAAAAAGAGCCCAAGAGCAGAAATCGCATAATGCATCTTCTATTCTTGATGTTTTCATAACTAGTCTGTAGCAGAAATTAGGGCACAGCATAAATTTTATCAGCACTTCTGAGAACTGACAGCCTTTTGTCAGCTGCAGCTGCATAAGTTGTTTTTCTTGGTTCCAAGCTCGTAGTTGTTCTTGCAAAAGAAATTGTCTGGACTAAGGCAGGCTTTATTTATATAATTATTTTTAACTTTCTGTGAATTCGGGGCATGCAGGGATGTGTTGTTTGCTTGCTTTGTGATGTGGGTTTTTTTCTAAAGGAAAGGAAGAAGCAGCTGGGAAGAGAGGTAAGTAGTAGAGAAAGAAGGAAGCCTTCCTCCACAAAGGAGGAAAAGACAGCTGGAACTCATATTTTGTATTTCAAATTATCATCAGGGTTTGGTTAATAGAAGTACTGGATGACTTCTCAGTTCCTCCTTGTAATATGATCCAGCTTGTCTTCACCTTAGTGGTGGCCTGAGAGTGTCATGATAGCCCTGAAGCAGAGAGAACACTTCTGGCAGTCTTTTCTGATTGAGTCTAGGAACTAGCTAGGCAGAAAGAAGGGTTATTTGTTTTGATTTTTTTCGCTGAACAAACAAACAAGCAGAAGGCATCATTATTGACTAAAAGCTTCAGTAAATACCCCAAAGGTAAACTTGGCTACATAGGTCTAAAACTATTTTCATATCTAGAAAATCAATTACATGACAAAGTGTAAAGCGTTGTTTTTTACAGACTGATATCTCAGAAAGCCATGTATATTTACTATAAAATACTCAGGAAAAGTAATGGTCATAAATTCTACTTCAATTAGCTGATACCCTTTTTTCTGAACCTAAGCTACATTAGATGCCAGTTGGACATTTGTAATCCTATATCTTGTAAATACTCAGATTTCTTGGTCTTTTATTTGTCAAACTGGTATAACAGGCAATACAATTAAAGGGAAAAAATTCTGCTCCACTGCTATTTTCTCAATGTATATTATTTCATACTTAGTATAGTCAGAATTCAAAGAAATGGCAGAGTAACAGAGTTGTGTCATTGTAGACTATTAGGGAGCTATTCATTCTTTCAGATTTTAATTCCCTGTGTAGCAGTCCTAGGCAATAGGACTAGTCTACACATTGGAAAATCTGACTTGTGGTGCCAAGGAAATTTATAAGAAGATTATACTGTATGAAATTTAGCATAGTAAGAATTCTACAATCCTCCCCTGAATCATTATTATGCACTCTTTTAATAATACATATGGAATTTTGAAGGCGTTTAGCCATTTCTGTTTGCACAGGAAACGGGAACCTTTCTGGTCTTTTACCCAGGTGTCCTGGTGACTTCACTGGCAGCTGGAAGAAGCTGCTGACTCCTATAGAGTTCAGCTTCTGTCAAAAGAAAGTGCTCCTCTATCCATATATGTAACTTTTTTTTTTCTTTTTAAATAGAAGCAGACTTATAGAAAATGAGTGCTGCCAGAAGGATCAGCTTGCAGGCAGCACCAGGTTGCAGCTGAGTGAGGGAGACAGGACAAGGCAGTAGATAATGGGGGATGTGTGTGTAATCTTAATAAGTCCCTCCACAAGCTTGAAGGTTTGGTCTGTTTTCATAAGTGAAGTTTTTCCTTGTATGTGAACTACTTCCTAGATAGCAATGCTCCATAAAATATTTTGGGTCTACTTTTGACTTAGAGGAATATGATATATTCTGTTCTGCTTGATATGTACTACTGATCAGAATCCACTTGTGCAGCTCTTTGGGGCCTTAGCAGCTATAGCAACACATGTAAGATGTTAAAAACTAATACTGCATAGGCTGACCGGTAAGTTGTTTGCCACAATTCCTTAGCTTTGTATTGCAACATGCTACAGAATTGCAGAGGTTAAATCCTATTACTTCTGGATTAGCTGCTTGTGCAGCATGTTTCTAGTCACTGTCAATTTTTGAGTTTGTTTCTTAATGGAACTGTGTCATTCCCTTTCTTATTAAGGTTGACTGAACTTTCTTCAGCTTTCAGGGGACCCCGTAGGTCAACATCAGCATTTTTGAGTTGGGAATAAATTAGGAAAACAAAAGGAAAAGAAAGTTGTGCCTCTCAAAATACTGCATTTTCCAACTCTGGAAAAACCATGGTGGTATTAACATAAACTTTTCTAGTGTCATGTGGAGACATGAGTGGATAGTGGGGACGTTTTAAAACAAGTCAGGAAACTTACTGGTAATATGATTTGGGAATACATCTTTAAGAAAAGGAGATTAAAAGGTGTGCAATGCAAAAGTAAAGACTTCTTTCGGGGGCTGGTTAGCTCAGTCAGTTGAGCGTAGCACTAACAACGCTAACAATGCTAAGGTTGCGGGTTCGACTCCCGTTCAGTCCCCATGTGTTGCCTGATCTAGTCAACAGGTGGTGTCCCTGGCGGCAGGGAGGCTGGATTAAAATGATCTCTAAGGTCCCTTCCAGCTTAAGCCATTCTATGATTTTATGATTCTAAGAGTTAGAAGAAGATGAACTAGCTTTTTATGAGTGAAGAAGATCAATGGAGTAGATTTACTGAGTGACTGAGTAGGTTAGGGTTCTTCAGTGGGGCAAGAAGTAGCATGGGGGCATGTGATGGAACCTGCAAAATCAGTAATGGTGTGGTAAGTGTTCAGTTTTTTCTGTGCAAAAATTATGGGACATTGAATGAAGCTAGTAGGAG
This sequence comes from Apaloderma vittatum, assembly GCF_000703405.1. Lineage (NCBI taxonomy): Eukaryota > Metazoa > Chordata > Aves > Trogoniformes > Trogonidae > Apaloderma > Apaloderma vittatum. The sequence goes on along the minus strand of NW_009724597.1, from coordinate 65,895 downwards.
CCAAACAAACAAAAGGGAGTCCGTGTTTACTAACCAGTTGGAAATTTCTTGCCAATGAGTGTTAGAGTTTACTTGAGTTCGAGAAAACACTGACATAGGAACCCCATCAAGATGAGAAAGTCCCTGCAGTTGCAAGTGGTTGGAGCTTGGGAAAATATTGGGAGTTGTAACGTCTTTGCTGTGGTTTTAGTCTTCCTTAGATTCTTCTCACCAGGCTGTGTCTGGGTTAGATGAACCTTTAGCTGACCCAGTAGGGTCACTTTTATGTTCTGTGCAGTATTGCTTCTTGGGGCTGAATACTTTGCCGGTTGTGTGGGTGGACATGGGCAAATCTATCCTTTCATAAGGGTCAAACTTTAGCAAAATTCTTTTAAATTGAATTTGAACTTGTTGTTTCTGTATCAAGATGCCTCTTCAGGGCTGAATCCCTGCAGCTAAAAATAGCACCTGAGTCACACTCTGCCTTGGTATCAGTTTTCCAGGGGAGGAACGTGTGATTGAGAATGCTGGAGCCTGGAACTCACCGGTGCCATTTACCTGGTCTCTGCTCATTGTGCTTCTGAGTTTAATGCTGTAATAGGTGCTTTTGAATATCACAGTAGATACTCTGAATGTGTCCCCCACGAGCGTAGCTCCTTAATGCTCTCATGTTTGATTTGTTAATAATTCAGTAAGAAATTATTAAAAGGATTTATTTTTCTAAAGCTGAAGTATTTAACAGATATTTGTTTCAAATTATGTTAGGTGCCAGGTTCTTTTGCAAATCCCAGAAGACAATGTTCTTCGTTATTAAGCAGCTAAACCATCCATCAAAATCCGATGATTGTGAAAACACTGATGTTCTCTCTGATCCTTTGCTTCAGACAGACAAAACTTTGGTTCTAAATTAAAGTGGAAATTTTAAACAGAGAGGGCAGCATTAGGCTGGTGCCACTGTATTTTTAAAGAAGTATTTTTTTTCCCCTTTTTGGAGATTTTACAGTCATAAATAAATCTAATCATGTACATAAATGACCAGGAGATGACTGTTATCCATCTTAATAATTACTCAAGTAAATTGTTGTAGCTACCTATGCTGCTGCTGCTAATGATCTACTGTCTAGAAACTACAGACTCATTATTATAGCTTGAGTTATTCCATAGAAGTGATTCATGTCACAGGATGCCATTTTGTAATTTTCTCCCATTGGCTTGGATTTTATCTCCATGCTCTCCTGGCAGTATTTTACTTTTCCTGACAGAAAGTTAATTTGAGAATTTCACAGCTCTACAAAGAAATTCAGAGCATCAAGGCATCTGCAGTATGCACAGAGCCCACATTTGCTTGAGCTTAGTTTAGGAAGCCCATTAATTAAGACTTTAAAATAAACTTAATTAAATTATTGTAATAGTTATCACCATTTTAATAGGCAGGGCATAGTAGTCTGCCCACCATCCTTGAAGCTGCTTATTTGTTCGTGAACGTTCCACTGAAAACAATGTTTTCATGACAAATAAATGCAAACTGGTTGAAGCTGACTCATCCTTTTTCTCTGAGTTCTCAAAGGTTAATCAGCTAAATCTCAACTCAGATCTCTTAGAAATAGTTCTGTGTTATGAATTGGAATTTACAATTCAACCTCATTTTCAGGAAGCTGAGATCAAGATTTAATTTGGCCTATAAAAGAAACAGAAGTAAGTACATAATGAATCCAGATACAGATATTTAAGTCCTTGAATGTTTAATTCAAATATACATTTAATTTTATTCTTCCAATGAGAGATGATTTAATAAGATAAAACTGAATTCACACCACAGAAAATAGCGAGTAAATTTGTCCTTTAATGTGCCCGTGTGCCTCCGTTGAAACTGTCTGTGAAACAGTGATTTCTGTTCCTGCGCACACACATTCATATATTTCCTAACATTAAGGGATTCTGTCCATGTCTTGCTCATAGTCCTGGTACCTGAAATAAATTTCACAGTTGTTCCATATCCAAAGCTTTCACTTGCTCCTGGGAACTGTACTTAGGGTATTTGATGCTTGGTGCGTGTAGATCACTGTGACAACATTGGCTTCTCAGAGTCATGCGGGTTTGTGTAAAGCAAGACTCTTGTCCTAGTGAGAGCGGTTTGAGAGTCACGTTATGCATTTTGAGAGTCACAATTAAGAGATCTGAAACACTGTTTAGGATGGAAGAAGAGAAGATGGAGAAGAGAGGACTCCGGGGGACCTTATAACTGCCTCCCAGTACCTGAAGGGAACCTACAGGAAGGCTGGAGAGGGACTTCTTACAAGAATGTCCAGTGATAGGACAAGGGAAAATGGATTTAAATGGAAGGAGAATAGGTTTAGATTGGATCTTAGGAAGAAATTCTTCAGCACGAGGGTAGCAAGACTCTGGAATAGATTGCCCAGAGGTTGTAGATGCCCCCTCCCTAGAGATGTTCAAAGCCAGGTTGGATGAGGCCTTGAGCAACCTGGTCTAGTTAAGGGCATCCCTGCCCACGGCTGGGAGGTTGGATTAGATTATCTCTAAAGTCCCTTCCAACCTAGGCCATTCTAGGATTCTGTGGAAGTCTTTTTATCCAACAATAAAGTCTTTTTTTATCCAACAATATTAGATTGTTGGATCTCAGAGGCAAAACAATTCAGGGGTTTCACAACTGGAATCTAGGAGTTTGTTTTAAATTTCAAGATGTTTATGCTTCTAAAGAGAATTATTTGTATCTGTGGAAGCAGAGGCAGAATCCTGTAAACTAAAGGTCTTGAAAACCCAGGGAATTTACTTGAATTCTGTCAATATTGAAAGAAGGGACTGGTGACAAAAGAGCAAGATATAAATTGGAGGCCAAGTTAATTTCCCATCTCAGCTCTAAGCTTATCATTTGCTTTTCGGAGAACACAGGTCTGTGCTTTAATTTTCCATATCTGTAATGTTGGAATACTGTTCACTGTACAATACTGTCTTGTTCTGTGAACACTGTAAAGTTCTTTGTGCACTTTGAGTGTTAGGACATGGACCTGTTGGAGTGAGGCCAGAGGAGGCCATGAAGATGGTCGGGGGCTGGAGAACTTCTCCTACAAAGACAAGTTCAGAGAGCTGGGGCTGTTCAGCCTGGAGAAGAGAAGGCTCCGAGGAGATCTTCTAGCAGCCTTCCAGTACTTAAAGCAGGCCTAAAAGAAAGCCAGAGAGAGGCTTTTCACAAGGACATGTAGTGATAGGACGACTAATTATTGAGGGTCTGTGCAATGAAAATTAGTAAATTTATAATTTCCTTTTATTTATCTTTCTGAAATATAGTAATACTTTTTGAACTTCCTGCATCAAAATATTCTCAGTTAAGAATAACAGATGTGTAAACAGAATCAAATGTGTGTCATTTCTATGAGAGAATCCATAGGTGGAATAGAGGGAATTGCTTCAGTATTTTGGTTTCTGTTTGTGGTTTGTTTTCTTTTAATTTGGAAAGTGTACAAATTTTCATGCCTGCAGGTGTAATGCAAGTTCAAATGGAAAGGGATAAGAGTACATCTTCTCTTTGGATAGTCTATTCTATTTTTTTGTCTGCTTTGAAGTATATTCCTTTGAAGTATGTGGATCTTGCTCTTCTTAGACCCTGAATGGCCAAGCTGAAAGACTGATCTAATCAACACGGTGGTTTTATTTTTACTATGGACTTCGGTTTCTCAAGGTTATCTGTGCCCTGTAAATGAGGTGGATTCCCAGCAAATACAGTGTTCTGTAAGCTTAGTGCCTTGAGTCTGTCTGCCCAGTGTAAAAGTCCCCAGCTATAGCAGAGCCGTGCTCAGGTGCTCTCTAAGTTGTAAATCTGACTCTCCAGTTGAGAACCGCATGCGTGCGGTCAGCCTATGAACAGATTCTTTGTGGTCTGGGGCAGTAATTTTCTTGTCTGCACACTTGTACTTTCTGGAGACTTTTGTTTTGCAGTAAAAGCTTGTGGAGCCAATTTCAAATCACATGCAATATAGATATGGCCCTCAGTTACTCGGGAGGAAAAAAAAAAAGGACAGCATTGTCTTTTTGTGCATTAATCTTTATAGTGGCAGACTGATGTGAGTATGAGAGGAAAAGAATAATCTTGTGAAATGACTCACAAGTGCTAATCCATCTGGAAGGAATCATTTTCACAAGACTGTAAAGCTGTTTGTTAGAGAATTCCTTGTACCTTTCTCAGACATGTCAATAGCTTGCTGAGCTCATGTTCAACTGGATTGCTACCAGGTTTCTTGCGGATAGTGTGAGATTTCTTGCAACAGGTCATATGGGCAAACCCTATATACCTCAGCAAATAAGTCTTAGAACTAAAGCTTTTCTGCCTGTGGGAGGATTGCACGGTAGGGTAGAGTTCTGTTTCCCGGCAGACCATAAAAGGAGATTTCTCAACAAATTTAGGGTATTATGTGGTTGTCTGCTTGGCACCTTCCAGGTGAATACATTGAAGAACTTCTTAAAAGCTTTTAGGTGCCCTTAAAGCCATGCACTGGGTTGGAGGCAGAGCTACACAATCCTGGGAGGAGCACTGAGACGTTGTGTCTCTCCAGCTTGTTCTTTCTGCTGATACTTCTTGTCCTTGGGAAAGGGTGGTTTGTTCCCTGGTTTGGCTGGAGCACAACTAATATCCGTGTGAGGTAGCCTTGCTCTTTGCGTTGAACCCAACGTAGGGATTCTCCTGCATACCTCATATGAGCAGAGGGAGGGGTATTACAGAAATTGTCATGGAAAAAGCAGCGTGGAGTTAAGCAATTAACTGCCTATTCGCTCCTGCTTTGGAAAATGTTGTGACAATTCAGACTGCAATCACATCAAGAGGAGAACCAAACTTTGATTTCTAATAATATCACTTAGCTAGAAGACAACTCAAGTTTTTTGCAGAGTTTTATATTCACATTGATTTTGTATGGAATACTAGTACTTAGACACTTCATGAAGTTTGTATTAAAACTGGAAGTTTTTGTAACATTTTTACCATTACTTCTGGCCAGGTATTGCAAATAGGGATGGCATATTTTTGGAGAGAAATATATAAACAACCATTTTTAGATTTCCTGAAGTTTACCTCTTTTGTGAAATGTAATGTAACATTCCTATTGTTTATTTTGTGAAGCCTTTAAAACAAACTGTAAAAATCTTTGTAACAGATCTTTCTGTAGGGCTTTTTATTTAGACTATTAGGAATAGTCTGGAACAGAAATGCAAGACTTGAATGGATATTAGCATGTACTTTTAAAAGCCTGAGAAAATATGACTCAGACCACCTATCTTCAGCTTAATTGTGCAATTTTTAGGTCAAGATTAGTGTTACTAGTTTTTAGGGAATAATTAATAAGCAAGAACTACAGAATTTGTTCCATGAGTCTTAAATTTACAATAATTAGCCAAAATTTCTGAATGGGAATAGTGAATATAACAGCTATAAGTGATGACTGCAATGTAGAAGGAGAAAACAGAAGTCACTTTGAGGCATAGACACCAATTTATAGATATCATAATTATGTCTAATTTGTTTCTTTAAATAAACATGTATTCCCATTTGGGCTTACATATGTAAATTGGCCCCAAATGCTTCAAGTACACAGTGAAGCTTTGTTCAGAACTTTAGAGGCTGATGTAAGGCTGGTTTGGAAATTTGGCTGTATAGATTAACATTCCAACATGTTTTTCAAATCATGGACATTTTTAAATTCTATGCCAGGGTAAAATTCCCAGGGCTCTAGCAGTTTCCTTGTGGTTTCTAATTGGAAAACTAACAGAAAATCAGATTCTTTATCATAAAGGCAAAGATGCAATTCTTTTTAGAAATGAACATACAGGGCTTTGGAGAATCAGACTTACCTGCAGTGAGCTAGGTGTGAAATTCTTCCTGAATGTTTTCAGCATCTGCATAAAATTGTATCTGTGTTGAACATCTGGGAATCTAAAGAGCAAACACATGAAGCATCTGAAAAAATTCTATCTTCCTTTAGGCTGCATAGATCTTTATCACAGTCTTCTCTGACACTTGGCTCCTGGTAAGTAAAGCACCATTTGGAACCAATCTTACAGAAGGGACATATCCCCCACCCCTCCTCGCAGTTTGAAAGGTCACAAAGTGTGACACTGATCATTGAGAGAAAAATAGAAGGAAAAGGAAGAAGAGGGATGACTGTAATACAGCAGGATATACCCAGCATTGTAATTATTACATCAAGGAATTTGAATGGCTTCTGGCATTTATTATTCAGACTGCCAGTGGAAGGTTATCTACTATAATTCCATAGTTCAAATCAATATGTTGGTTATTTGTACTATATTACACCACACTGTAAGTGAAAGTATGTAAATATCTTTCAATATGACATTTTAGCACCAATAATGTGCTCTGACGGACTTCAGCTACTCAGACTGAAATTTTCTAAGCATTGTCCTTAGCTTGGGTTCTTCTGGAATGATTAAAGGGAAAAAGTAATTTTGAAATTTCTGAGGCCAAAATGAGTTGTTTTTGCCAAAATTTAATATTTTTCATATTTAACTTAATTTTGAGAGAATCCTGTCCCCTTCAAGAATGTAGTGTTTGATAAGACATGATTGTGAGTTAATAAGATGCTTTTTGAAATGTGTCCTATGAAAATCCACACAGATTTGACCAGTTTATATCTCATAGTAAAATTGCCACTTGTGTGTGTAGCTGCCATGCTCATTCACATGTTGTGCTGTGTGACAATGAAACAGCCACAAAGAACTTAGTTGCAGTCCTCCTGTTTTTCTCATTAAATTACAATATAAATGAGGGATTTTATCCAGAAACTAGGATTCTTTAAGTTCTTCAGCTAACTATATTAATTCAACTCTGACTTCTGTGGTTGTGATGGGGAAAAGCTCATGATTACATATAAAAAAGATGTGATTGTCTTCTGAAAGAGCAACTGTCAGAATTGCCCCATTCTGTTCTAATTAGGTATTATATAAGAAACCTGTCATGAAATTCCCATTTTAAAAATCCCCATCTAAATGTAAATTATGCAGACCGGAGGTCTAAGGACAAAGTACAGAGCATTTATTGAATGGGAATGAACTGCTGAATCCCAAGCTTTGCCCTGAATGTTTATTTTCAGGAACACTGCGAGGAGGTTTTGCCATGACTTCCTTTAGTGTCTCTGTCTTAATTTCTCTGTTTCTGAGATTTTAATAAATCTATTTTCTTTTTTTAAAATTTTTATTCCACTCCTTAATGCTATTTAATGGTGGTCTTTCCAATGCTACGACAGCATTAGAAGAAAAAAAAACAAAACAAACACTTTTGAATTTTGGCCTGCTAGCATTTTCAGGTTGTAGAAAAGTAGGAGGCTTTTAAATTTTGGTGCATACATGCCTGGAATTTGTAAATCACTTCTAAAAGTATTTTTGAAAGACTGTTCATCAAAGTGAACTTGTCAATAGGCGTAGATAAGCTTCCAAGTTAGGTGCCTGGACATTTCGAAAATCAATTTGTAGACCTCCCCAAGACTTTGGACTATAGTGACTTAATTCCAACTTCAGTTGCACAAACAGTGTAAGCAGGGACAGCCTCAGACATTTGTGTAAATGGGCTCTTTGTTGTTGCCTTCCACCGGTTTTGCCTTGCCTGCTCTCCAGTGGAAGGCTCCTGGTAGTTGCTCTGTATGTGTTATCCAGCTGCCCAAGAGCCTGCCTCTCATCGGTGGCCACCTGATCCTGGCAGGTGTCATGATTTTGGATCCATATGTTGAAGTGGACATTTTCCTTCACTGCATTTAAATTAGTTATTAGTGAAATAATAAAATGTGCTTAAGCAGGTCAGTGAAGCTTCTGCCTTGCCAATTTTTGACATTATTTACTTCTGGATATCCCAGTGGTTTGGTGCATTGTATGTGAATTGAATAATCTCTTGTGTTTCCTGGCTTTTTAACACACTGCTCGACGTACGAGTTGCAGTGTTTCTGTTGAATTAGCTTCTCATAACTATTTATTAACCCTGTCTTTTTTGGGAATGAAAACGAATGTTTTCATCTTTTGCTGTGTGACCAGTAAGCTATATCTTGGGCAGAGCGCTTAGAAGACAAAGACATGAGCAAAATCTTTTAAAACTACATTGTGGTTAAATTAAGCTTATTCTTCATCTGTTCTTACTCTTAAGATGTTAAAACTAATGCTATGTGGAATATGTGGGAGAATGTGTTCTACTTTGACACTAATAGCATGGCTAAACCATTTACTTAGTTCTGTATTTATTTTAACATTATAGTCTGTATGTTGATATAAAGTCTTGATGATGTTCATTGTTTTTATTGGCATATCATAAATCTGTCAGGTATTCCAAAGTGATCACAAATACTTTCTTAGAATCTAGGAAGTTGATAATGAGTGAGTTTTGGCTTTTGACGATCTCTGCAGTGATTACATAAAGTAGAAATATGGTCAACACATGATCTTTAAACTTGAAATCCAGCCTGTTATTCCATTAAAATGACATCTCTCTACAGTACTTAGTATGACAGTGCAGAGACTGTGTTTCACTGAAGGACAGTGTTTTGCCAATTGTTAAGTGAATTGCTTAGGGATGCTTTCTTTGTTCGACGTGCAATGTCATTTTTCATTAATCTGAAAACTGTTCCTGATTGCATGTATGATGAAAAGTTTGGCAGTTTTTACTGATGTCTCCTAAGCCTTCAAAATTTCCATGTCGAGTTTGTGTTTTTTAAATTTTCGTGGATTTTGCCCTTTATTGTGACTTTGGAAGGGCTGGAGGATTAATTTTTTTTTCTTAGGTTTTATGTTTTACAGCAGCAAATGTTTTATTTTAAATTCTATGTATATATTTCTATATTCAGAATTCCTTCTATGTATTTTGCATATGTGTTTAGCACATCCTTTTGATTTTTGGTCCAGTTGTTATATTTGGAAAAGTGTCTTCTCCCATAGTAAATGGGGTAGAGAGAAAACAAAACTGGGCCCACTTTGCCAAGTAGTTATTTTACCTTGTAGGTATTAGTTTCATTTATTCCATATCTAGTTCATATTTGTCTGTACTTCATGGCTATTCACTAAACCTGAATTTTGGCACTGCAAAGCAGTTTAAGGTAAATTTCATCTTCCTTTGCTGAAATGAGTGTCTGGGACACCACTCATGTGGTTTATAAATGGAACCTGTAACATTTTAGATTTGAGTTCCTGAAGAATTAAGAATAACAACTGCATAAATGACGGTTGGCTGGAGGTATTGTCCCTCTGCAGTGAGGTGCGTTGTAACAGCTCAGTAAGAGCAAGTTCTTGTAGCAATGAGCTTCGATTCACTATGTTTAACAAATTAATAAAAAACAAGGAACAAAATCATATTTGCAGAGGAGATTGTGGCAGAACTTTTTTTTGTATTCCCTAGCCTAATGAACTAATTCAATTTTTGTAAGGGGAAGGAAGGCTTTTCTAAGAATACTCGAGCAAAACAAGGTATGAGGGAAAAGAATAGCTCTGTGGCCAGCGGCAAAGTTTAAGGCAAAACTGTAAAAAGTTCTGAAACAGATACTGTTCTGCCTAGCTGATATACTCACATTTCAGTGTGAATTTAGGCTTGCCTAACACTTAAGTATCCACAGGAGAGACACTGCTGTGGTCAGATACTGAAGTCTCCATAATGAAATTTTCCCCTGTATTTTGGTTAATGTAGGTCATCAGGTCACAAAAGCAAGTTTTCCCTATGAGTGTCTAGCTGACTATAACTGTCTTCCATAATGAACAAAATTTCTGTATTTTTTTTTCCTTTTATTCGTGTGCGAGTGACAGTTCAAAAGTTGTGAAATCATCTATTTGAAGAGGGACGTATGCTTAGGATTCTTCAAAATACAACTCAAGTCTACTATTAAAAATGGGGCGTGTGTGGGGGGCGTTTTTGTTTTTTTTTTTAACCTGTATTTGTGGACCCTCATTTTGGAAAAACAGTACAAAAAATACATTTTTCCATGTGATTTCAGAGCACCGGTGAAAGAGACTCCCGTTTGGGTTTAGAAGTGAACCTGACAGCATTTTTCCAGCATTGCGTCATATGTTTCACTCGCACTTTCACATCCTGCATTAAACCACATGCATGCACATCAACAAGACAAGATTGTAAAAGGAGTGTAACTGGGGAATTGTTTTCATGATACTTGATAGGAGTAATTGCGGCCACTGCTGTTTCAAAGCGACGGCGGTTATGCTATACTATGTCAACAAAAGTCATTTCTGCCATATGGAAACCTAATTACTTCAGAATGATCTGTTAGAAAGTGCTTTTGAGATAGTCAGGCCATTTATACAAATCAGTAAAAAATATTTGTGCATGAAACCTTTCTTAAATAAGACCTTTCATGTCTTTCATGTGTTGTAGATTGGACGTTACAGGGACAGCTTGGGAAATATTACAAAAGTAGACTTCTATTTAAGAGGTGGTAGGGAAATTTATGAGGTGATAACAAAATACGAGTATTTCCCTATGATTTCTGTGATAAACCTGATCATGCTCTTGCTGAATGGAGAGGAGATTTCTTTGCTACTTTCTTCAGCAAGACCCTAATATTGTGGGAAATGGGATGATCTATAGAATGCTACATTTTAATGAGATCATGTGATGCCAGGGATATTTACCTGTGTAGTATTTGTTAAAACTAGCTTTTAAGTTTTATCTCTTCTGCAGCCCTGAACATGCCTTGTTTTTACATTTGGGTGTTTGTCGCGTCTGAGTTGTTTAGGGCACCCATTAATCAGACATTTTTTTCTGTCACTATGAAACTAGAGTGTCACAGGTTTGATTGGTTAAGTGTGATAGTTCTGTACCTAGACTCTTGCTATTTGCTGTCAGTAGCTGCTACTCCCAAAACATACTTTTAAAAGACAATGTAATCTTATAAAGATTGTAAAAGAAATGTTGCAAGCTCCATGAATGTCTACATTTACCAGTGAAACTAGGTTGACTGATGTGTTTAAAGGGCTGTCTTAGTTGTCAAGGTATAGAAGTGTAATTTATGGATAGTCTGTTATGTATATGAAGTTTTAGATGGTTTATTTGCTGACTCTAACTGCAGAGATTTCTGACTCATAAACCATCTGCTCTGAATTGCTTTTCTTGAAAGCATTTCTGTATGCAGTCATTACCATCTACCTAAATCAGAAGACATAAAATACTCAGAACCAGATATATTCACGTGTTGGTAGTACTGGGGAGCAGCAATGACCTAGGGGAAAACTAA
>NW_009724597.1:10022-54642 GCF_000703405.1 Apaloderma vittatum | reverse complement strand
CATTCCTGCCAGGCGTTGCGATGCCTTCCCAACAGCCTCTTAAAGAAAGGCAGTGCAGGTTCTCCTGGCGATCTCCTCACCTCAGGCTGCTTTTGTGCTGCTGAGGGCATCTGTGCCAAGGAGCAGCTCCAGGTCTCCAGGACGGGTGCTGCAGGCTTGCTCATGCCCTGTGGGCTCAGAGCCGACTGGAACAGATTAGTTGTGCCCACGGTGGGCCTAAGTCTCCTCTGGTTGCCAGATGGCAGCCACCAGCCGTGTAGCACAGTATTTCCTTTCTTTTTGTGTGTTTTTCTTTCTTTTTTTTTTCTTTAGTTCAAATTTCCTGAATTAATATGAGCGTTTTGTCACAGACTTGCAGAATAGCGTTTAAAACCCCACGCACGACTTGAAAGAATGTAGGCTGGTTATCAGGGGATGTGGCACGAGCAAGTAGTTTAAAGGCACAGAATTGGCTCAGCTGGAGTTGGAGAACTGAGAGGAAGGAAACCAACCTGGCCTAATTTCACCTGTAATACCCTTCTGAGCTGTTCTTGGGCTTGTAAGCAGTTTTTTTGCCTTGGAGAAGTTGTGCTAGGTTTCTGCGAAGGAGAGCTTGAGAGCAAAGTAACATAAAGAAAATGGAAAATCCGGAGATGAGAACTCAGGAGTGAAACGGGAGGTGAGATGATTTGACGCTGCAGATCAGCTTTCGTATAAAAAGTATCTGGAGCTTTATCTTGCTCTGTGAAGTAGCTTATGCACAAGTCTGCAAGTGCGAGGAATGCTGGAGCTGGCTTCTTGTCATCTTGTTGCTGTCACAGTGCTGCTAACCTGTTATAAGGTCATCCAGAATTTGCACTCTAAATCGGATGTAACTGTTCAAAAATTGAAGAAAAAAAAAATGTTTTGCCAGATAAAATTCGTTTGGTCTCCTTATCTTGACCTGTTAACTCAGCTGGTGCAATTGTATCACTTCAGATCCTGTATTCCAAGCAGAGGTATTAAGGGAAAAGTATTTTGTTCCATTTGATTTTACTGGTCTAAAACCAATTTATAGCTGTGGGTAATTTGGTTCTTTGAGAATATGATCAGGTGAGTTGTATGTACAGTGGATGCTTCATGTGATAGATTAAGATACAGTGCTATGAAATGACACCTCTTTGAGTCTACTGGCCAGATAGATAGAGTTGATTATAAGGTAGCTGTGTATTTCTGAAGGGATTGATTCCACTGAAAAACACAGAATAATTGGTGTCAGGACCCGAGAGAACCAAAATACTTTAATAGCCATGACCAGCCTCACCTGGGACCCCAGCCTGCGCTCTGTGCCTGGGGCTGAGGGGCTCCCTTTGGCCTCAGCACCCCTTCTTGCCTGAGCCATGTTGTGGACAGACCATCTGCAGCCGTGCTTCACAGCCTGAGCCTCATCTTCTGCTCTAGCCTTGCATCCGGCCTTGTCTTCTGTTTCTGCAGTCTTCCTGGACAGGCAGTAGACCTGATTTGACACCTCATCTTGTCACAGCACAGTTGGCTAAAACTGTTTTGTCCCCAGCACCGCCTTGCTTACGTGCTTTGACAGCAGTGCCGTCAGTGGGGGCTGCAACTGCCTGTGCTGGGGTCACCCTTGGCTCTCAGCTTGTTGTCCTTCAGGGAGCTGCTCGACTCTTGCTGCTCTCTGCCTGTTTCCATTCTTGATTCATGCTGCTGTCAGCCAGCCCAACATCCTTGCCCGCACTGCTTGTTCCTTTTCTGCCCTGGAGGAAGGAAGATCAGGTTAGATCGTCGCTGCAGAAATTATTTTGAAGAAGGAAGTCCTTAAAGATTTTTTCTGCAATGTTTTTATGTAAGATTTTAGCAGACAATCATGAAACAAAAGGCTTGTTTTGACAGCTTTTCTCTGAATGCAGACTGGACTAGTTGACCTTCCTCCAGCCGGCTGCCAGAGAGTTCTGTGTTACTCCTTTTAACAGAAGCGAGTGCTCTTTCAAGACTATTAGCCTTGTCCAATTAAAATCTCTCAAGAAATGATGTAGACGGAGGCAGAGCTGGACAAATGCTGCATTACTTCTTCCTGAAGGCTGTAAGTCACTAGGGCAAATGGAATGTGTGAAGCAGTCGGTAAAGTATAATGAGAATTTGCCTCAGGTTACAGATACTCATTGTTTCTTTGAAGAAATTAGTATGATGTGAAAAGGGTGCTAGTCTAGAAATCTGTCTAGTGCTAATAGCTTTTCTTTGTTTTTCCTTTTTAAAGAAACAAAACAAAAAACAACCCTGGTCTGTGAGGAATGGAGCTGGTTGTTTTGTTGCGTTGGAGTTTTTTTCCTGTTTTTTTGTTGTTTTTTTTTTCCTCCAGAAGAATGGGGAGGGATTTAAAATAATGGTTCCTTGTGCTCTGATCTGTAAGGTTGTTCCATATCTAAAGCTCTTTGGAAGAATTGAGGTTTCACTGTTTGTTACTTGTACTGGATTTGTTGAATAGTCCCGTATCCTTTCCTTCTTCTCATCCCTAATTCTGAAATAGCCCACAAGGTAATGTGCTGTCTATAATACAAGGCTTACTTGGCTTTTTTTCTTTAAAGTACCATGTAAAACTGGTCACTGTTTTCTTGAGAATACAATATAGAAAAGTATTAATATCTCCTCCTAAATAATTTGACACATAAGCATTTTCTTTGCAAAGCAGGTCAATAAATGTAAAACAGTACAGCTGGAGTAAGAGATGTGAGGGAATGGGAGCTAGATGGTGATCTAAGGAATAGGCCTAAACATTTATAAGGCATGTGTATATGTCTAAAGCAATTTATAAGCTCCCCTTGAAGTACTGATAGAATAAGTAGAATGATGTTTATCTCTGTAGCCAATCTGTTTGCAGTTTATTTGGTTCATCAGGTAGCTCTTTGCCAATATTCCTCAGAAGTTGCTGATATTGATTCATCTCTGAACTCACATTGCCTGGCCTACCACGATGCTTTTGAAAAGCCTTTGTGGCTGACAACTTCATGCTCTTAGGGTCTCTTAATTCACGGAATTTTAATGGACAAGCAAATATGTTGATAGAAGTCACAAACCTATGAAAATCTGTGTAGAGATTTCATATTTCTTAAGTATTATGCTAACATGTATCATTTATCTAAGCAAGGAACCTCTGTTTTTCAGACCTTACCAGTACGGAAGATTCCATGCAAAGCCAATGCTCCTTCAGGGTCTTTTTTTGCACGGGACAACACAGCGAATTTCTTATCCTGGTGCAGAGATGTAGGGGTGGATGATACCTGCCTGTTTGAGTCAGAAGGCTTGGGTATGTATTTATTTATTTTGCAGCTGATAATTTTATATAGCTTTTGTGTTTTGCCTTGAAAAACAGAATGACTCTCTTAATAGATCCTGACTCCAAATCTGACCGGTGTCTGACTGTGTTAATTCTGCCCTTTATCTGAAGCATGAACAAATAGAGTGCACATCATTTAATTTTAATTTAAGTCAATTTTAAGAGGAGCTTAAATGAGTCAAAGATCTTGCTATGATTTCTTGCATGCAGATATTTCACTCTACACACACTTTTTTGATCATGGAATGCTGTTCCTTAGTTCAATGTTTAAGATGGTGTGTTTTTTCTCTTTCTGGAGAGTAGGATACAAGTGCATGCCTAGTTTGTCTGCAGGCATTTAGCTATTTCTGCAGATTCAGTGGGTTTCTCAGGAGACAAGAAAATACAAAATTTTTCTCTGTGTCCTATACTCATTTTTTTTTTCAGCTGATTCCCTTGTACAGCTCTGGACAAAAATTACCTGGCACTAGTGCTTCAGGGTGTTCCACCAAAAGGAATTGGCTACTTCGGGAATCATTGTTCTAATAGTATGTTTTCTTCATTATTTTAGCTCTTCTCTCTTCAAAAGAAAATATGTATTTTACCTCAAGACTTTGTTTCAGCCAAATATGAAATGAAGAGATTCGAATGTTTATTTGTTATCTGAACCCAGATTAAAGAGTGTAAAGGAGTTGTGATGATAGACAGTTCAGCTCCTATGGAAGACAAATGAACACGCTGTACTGAATCAAGAGGCTTCTTTGTTCTGTTGCTCAAAAGGTCTTTGCTCAGTTGAAGTTCTTATCTGTGTTACAACTGATCTCCTTTTACAGTCCTACTCTTCTAGCACAGCTGTTTCTGAAGCATTTTTCCTTTTATCCTGTGAGGGTTTTAAAATCAAATTAAATTATTTTATATCTCCGGGAGAAAATGCTTGGCAGAGAAGAAATTAATATCACAAAGATGATACATATTAAGGAGGATATATGTATTGTCTCTGTTTTGTTAATTAAGTCCTCAAAATGAAACTTTTTTTGGACATGATGTATCATGTGGAAAATGGACAATAATTGTATTTCCAAAGATTTGAAGTGCTGGAGAAGCTGGACATTGCCCGGGACAAAAACTTGCAAACACAAGAGGGAAGGAGACATGAACCTCCAATGTCTGAAATAAGCAGAAGAACCTGTGATTAAATCCAACACTTAAATGAATTTAGACTTCATACTGCTATGGTAAACCCAGCAGTTTAGCATTGTTCCAGTAACAGGTTTATTGTATAATTGAGAGCATGTTTATAAGGAATTTTCTCATGTGTCTTGAGAACAAATCTTGTTTAAGAGATGGAATTGGCGTAGCTGAGACACCGACATTGCGTGGATAAGTTGCTTTTTACACATATGCAGTGCTTTGCCTGGCACAGGCAAATGTATCTGGAAAGCTGATCTCCAAGGTGACTTTCTCTCTTGGAAAAGAGAAGTGAAATATGCCTGCATATTGGTGCACAAACCAGATATGACCATATTAGATTTGTTCAATTAACGACTGATTTTATTCTCTGAGGAAAACTAGCTTCTGTTATTTTCCTTCTCTGAGTGTTCCTGCTTATAGGATGCACATGTTGAATAGACTTCTGGTGCTGGAAATAGGATTAGGACTTGATAATACTTTGGCCTATTTTTCTGAACTTGAGAGTGGGTTAGTAACTATGTCATTTCTAAAACTGATAAAAATGGAAGCTACTATTCTTACTCAGCTTGAGCTAGAACTCTTAAAAGTTTTGGCTTCGTTTGAGGTTTTTCTAATGCATTAGAAATAATGATGAATCGTAACAGTTGCCAACCTAAGCTTTTATGTTCCCATCTCTTCCACAAATCACTTCTCCTGCACTGCATAGGAAGTAAAAATTCAGCAAAGGTAAGTAATAGGAACGGTTCTATTCAGGGTGGTGAGAAATGTGTGTGAGTGAGATCTAAATGTTCGCACTGCCTCATGGGTGTCTGTTATATTTTTGGTAATATATAATTGTGGTGAAATGATGATTACAGAGGTAACTGGGTTTTGTGTTCTCTGATGTTTTTTCTCCCATAGCTAATAGACTGTATGAATGTGTAAATTAGTAGTGATAAAGCAATTATTTTCACTCTGAACTGAGGAACCTTACTGTGTTAATATTCTTAACTGACCTGATTTTTATCCTCCCTTCTTACTCTATTTTGCATGCCTTATAGCGTATAAATACTGTATAATTTAATTAGAAGCACATAGGGATATTGTTTTATGCCACTGTATCATGTAAAACATTCCTAAAACTTTTTTTTTCTGGTAAATTTATCTTCTATTATAAGAGGAATTTTTAAAATTTATTGCACTGAAACATTTGAATGATGGATTTATGACACTACTGATTTTGAATAAAAAATGTCCCAAGTCTATTCAGAGATCAACAAAATTATATATAGTAGCTAAGAAATTATTAATTGCTATAATTTCTGATTACTTAAAAATGTATTCTCTTCCTGATGAGTTCCAAACCCTTTGAAATTGTACAAGTGTACACAAAGGCATCCAACACTCTCACTTTTTAGCACTCAGCTAGAAGTCCCTTGAAGACATGAATGAAACTGTGTAGGACAGACGTGACAGCAGATGTAAGCGCAGTCTGTGCCCGAGATGCTTGCAGGAGAGTGATGTTAATGGGAATCTTGAGTGTTCCTGAAGGATTAGTTCTTCACAGTGTTAACATTTCAGAGCTGATCCAGAGAAGGAGCTGAATGGACCTACTCATGTCACTTTGTCCTTGTCCATTATTTCTGGACTGATTTAGTAATTTCTTTAATTAAATAAAGTTAAGCATGGGTTCAAATGCTTTGTCGTATTTGGGTTGTTCAGCTGAGCTAAACAAGGAAACAAGATCAAAGTCTTTCTTCTGAATAAATAGAATAAAAAGAGTGGTGTTTGTCTGGTAGATACAATTGTATCTTCTAATCTGTGTAGCTGCTTTAATGGTCCTTGATAGAGAGGTGAGTACAGAGCTCAAAGGTCTGAAAACAATGCACTTGTACTACTAACTACAAGTTAGTAATGCATAATATATCTTGCTGAACATTGTCATGCTTTGGCGTTGTTTAAAAGACAAACCAATTGGAAATACAATTTTCTTTAAAGATTTATAATGTGCCCAGAGCTGACTGGTAAGCAATCTGTATGTATTTCACCCTTTGAACTTACCTTAATGCAGAGACATGGCAGGGAGGTCTCAGAGTTAACGCCTTCGCAAAGAGAAGGTGGATGGTGTACTTGTTTTAGGAGCTGCAGGAAAGACATCAGCATCTGTAACAAATACAGTGATGCATATGTAGGGATAATTTTCAACGCTGCAAAACCGAGGGAGACTCAGCATGCTCCCTGCACTCATTCAGCGATTTAGCGCACTTTTCATAATTATTATTTTTATAGCTACTGTATCTAAGAAGAAGGGATTAGCTTTGCTGATACAGAGTTCAGGCTTTCATCATCTGGGCAAATCTTGAGATACACTGTCTTTGAATGGGCTTCCTAGATGTATCAGAGGACAAAATTTTTTCCATATCTAGGACTTGGAATGTGATGCCTCAACTCTTTGCAGTGTAAGAAGAGTAATAATGTCTGTAACTCCTCTGTTCCCACGATATGTATATTTTGTAAGTTCCCCTTTCTAGGTTTTAGGGGAGCAGATCCTGCAGCTATGGTAATTCAATTTATGGAAGAATTCTAGGTGGAGATATTTGTAATTATGATGCTCAAGCCCAAAGAGTATAATCCTTGAAGAAAACTCTTATTGGCCAAATAGTAAGAATGGTAAGAGTTCTATGATGGCTTTAGTGAAGTGAAGTGAACTTAAAGCATTAGTTATGAACTCTTTATCGGTAACAGAGTGTTGTTGGATGATTATAGGACTTGGAACCAATGAATATTCTGCGTCTCTGCTATGATAGAATCTACTCTACAGGAAAAGGGTTTGCCACCAAGTGTGCCAGCATGCTTATGTGTGTCGTTTGTTTTGGGAGCTGTTGGATGATATTGTTGTATTAGTGTTTTGTGCTTGTATGTTCTGCAACTCTGTGTATGTACACACAATACCTGACATGGACTTCTTTTGATGCAAGGTGCTGATTAGATTTTAATGGACAGGTTCTCTAAACAAAAGCATCTAGTGTTTTAGTGGGCATAGACTTAAAACCAAACACCTCTGATTTCTAATATTGTTTTTAATTATTTTTTTTTAGAAAAACACTCAAATTTTGATTGCTTAAAAATATTTTATGCATAGGATCAAATTTGTTTTAATTAATATTCTATCTAATTTCAGGTGGTATTTTGACGACGATACATTTACAACTTGTATGTTTAATTTTACACGTACTTGCATCAGAATAAGACTTTGTCCTGTTTTTCACAATGTCTTACTAAACATTGTTGAATATCTCTCATTTTGAGGACTATAGAAGCATCCTGGACACTGTGTTGTCACAATTGGATTAATGTCTTTAATGAATTCCAGTATATTATTAGTATTTCAATGATCAGTATATTCATTTTAGATTAATTCTTTACTGTCCATAGATCTGTGTTTGAAATCTTAATTGTTTTGAGGCTTCCATAAGTGATGGTGCTTCTAGTAAACTAAACAATGCTTTAGAGGCAGAGATCATTTTCACTTTTATGAGTCAGCTATGCCTGAGATCTTTCAAAAAAAATAATTCTATGTTTAAAAGAAAAACTAGATCCACTGAAACGGTTTATAAAAATGTTAGAAGTCAAAGCCTGAATCTTGGCAGAGAGGTACGAGAAGTTTGTTCCCGTATTATGATTGAGCTAAATTAAAAACAAACAAAAAAAACCCCCAAAGCACAAACAAAACAAAAAGCCTCATGTTTGTTTTTGTGAACACTCAGTTTAAACATGCGGAGCAAACACATGTTGTTCATGTGCAGAGTGTGAACTGTCTCCTCACAGGCCCAGGGTGTGATGGGGCTGAAAGCAGAGGCTGCTCCTCCTCTGCTCTTTCTGCCTCTCATCGCAGCATCCGGGCACTGGGAAGGGAGCAATGAGGGATGCAGAACTGTGGCGAACAGTAGGTAGGGAAGGAATGGAGATCAAGGGGTGAGTGATCAGGAGAGGAACGACCTGTAAAAGGAGAAAGGGGCAGCAACAAGATGGAAACAGTGTGGAGAAATAACTTATAGCCAGAGAGGAGCAGGGACAAGAACTTGCTAGGAGCTCAAAAGAAAGCATTGTTAAAAAAGAATGGCTGGAAGGAGCTTGAACAGATGCAGGCAATGAGGACAGCAGGTAAGAAAGATTTGAAATGAATGGGATAGAAAGCAAAAGGTCTGTAACTGTCAGGACACAAAAAATAAGCTGGACTTGTGTGTACTATGTCTAAATCTTTAAAGGCTGGCTGTACCACATTAGTTAAACTATTTAACTGTTATGACATATCTACCAACTTTTCATGGAGTCCTGGGCTGATTTTTCCCTTAGAAGAGCTGTGTTCTCTTTAGGATGGACCCTGCTCTGCCAACATCTTGAAATGGTGTGGCTCGTGAAGTGAAAGCACCTCTTAATGGTGGGTTATCGTCTCCTCACATGCCTCATTTGTTGCAAAAATCTGAAGATGTTTGGAGAATGATGAAAAATCCTGAAGCGTGGTGTTTTGGTTGCTGCTGAATGGTGTCGGAAGAAGTGACTATGGCTCCGTCACATAGCTCCCGCAGGCAGCAGCAGGGTCCGTATCAGACTTTGTAACAGGATCACTAGTCGTGTTGGCTTTGTTTTCATACAAAATGTGAGATTAGGATACTTGACAATACCCTGGAGATCAGGCAGTAAGTATTTTAGAATAGCACCTAGATAGGTTTGCTTTTTTTGTATCTAATGCCTACACCTTAATTCCATATATAAGATGGGGATAATAATACTGCTTACTGAGTAGAAGTGTTAGAAAAATCTTCATTTTTGTTTTTTCTTTGAATTCCTCACAGCATACAATAGCACTGTTGTGGAAATTAATTGTTGACTGTAGACTTTAAAGGATGTGTACGGAATTGTGCATGTTTTCTTTCTTAGTGACATGTTTATTTTAAATAATGAAATAAGTGATTATGATGCTGTGTAGTGCCTCTATAGTATCACTTCTATAGATATCTTGAAGTGCTTTGAAAATATCAATTAACTGAACTTCTGCAAGTAAAACTAAGAAAGGAAGTGTAAGAAATGTTTCTCTTTCTGTTCTCTATATGGAAAAAAAGTACAAAGACAGCTTTTTTCAAAAAGCTTAGGAGGCACCCTTTTGAAAATGCCTGTAAGTACCAAGTTCTTTCAATTATTGTGGAATAACACCAGACAAAAAGTATGTTAAGATAAGTTCTCAGAACTTGAGGCACTCGAAAGTTCCAAAAGTCAGTGTACTTATTTGCTTGCTCAAGGTTGTACTGAAGGTTTGGGACCAAGGCAGGTATGGAAATGCAGTCCGGTCTCTCTCGCTTTTGCTGTAGCTTTTGAGCAGCCTCTTGCGAGGTGGTAGCCCGTTAAACAGCCGTGCTTTTGAAAAAAAAGTGAAAATTTTGGTTTGGGAATCTGAGTTACTTCCAGTGGGTATCACAGTATACAAAATAACATTTGTTTATCTCAGACGTTCCTGAATACATATGCTGGTATAGTCCTCAGGAATGCTAACATTTTCTTGTTACAAGTGCTGTGTCACCATCGTATTATCAGATGGCCGGATGTTTGGGTTTTTGGTTGGTTGTTGCCTGTGCAGCTCTTCATCCTCTAACAATGGTTTCACTGTGTCACACTGTTCAATGTGAAATGCATGAAATGTGTCTAGATTATGTTGAGTCAGATTTGCTAAAGGAGTTTGAATTTTGTTTGTGTAGAAGCACTTTAATCACTGACAGAAAAATGTTTTACCCTTCTTAATCAAATTTTCTTTCAGTTCTATTTATGGATCTTTTTGCAAATAATATTCCTTGAGCCTCTCTTTCTTCCCCCTTCCAAAGTAATTCACATGTGCGTATGTGTGAATTGCAATTCAGAAATATTGTACTCCCTTTGACTATTTCAAAACTGGTTTATTCTATTTATATTTTGTAGGATGCTTTATTTCTTAAAATCAGATTTTATTTTGAGGCAATCCCAACTGCAGAATACACTTATAGAGTCATTAATGTAACCCTTCAAAAATACTGATTAATAGCAAAGGCAAATGTTTCGAAAAATTATTGTGTTGTGGCAAGGAAGACTATTGAGAACAGCTGAATTGTCCAAGTCTGCATCTTTTATATTCTAAGGATAAAAATACTTTTCTTTATGCAGTGCTATTTTAGTTTTCATGCTCTGCAGTTTCATTTCTGGAAATATATTTGAGTGAGGTTAGAGAGGAAGAATGCATACATCTCAAAGTGCTACACTACTAAAAGATTTTGGGATGAGCATTAACTTGTGCAATTTACCGTACGTTTATTCAAGTCAGTGAAGCTGGAAATTGAAATTGCAGAAGCTAAAGATCTGCCCCAGGGCATTAGTTAGTTAGAGATGTGGATTCACATTCCGGGTCTCGTGCATATGGTATAGGCCAAACTAGTGACTTTCAGAGCTTTAACTAGACATTGAAATATCTTTTTCAGGTATGTTGTTGTTGTTTGACTTTTTTTTCCTTCATGCATTTGAGTTACTGAGTCTTTAGATAACCAAAATGTTTATGCAACAGATGTCTTGACCGTAACTCATTAAAAACAAATTGTTTTTGTTCCTGTTTTTTTTTCCTTTTTTTTTCCTTTTTTTTTCCAAATATTCACATTATTTTTGTTTGGTGTCAGTTCAATCTGTAGTAAAAGGTACAAGTCTTTCAATTATTTTGGAAATTTCTAAAACCTGAATGTTTTCCACAACATGCATGAGGGTTATATTGCAATAGGTATTTCTGGAGAGAAGATGCCCATGTATTCGTAATTCCTTTTTTCTTTTTTTCTTTCTTCTTTTTTTTTTTTCTGAGTTTTTGTGAATTGGTTATGCAGACAGCCATAGGCCTGTCTTCATTTATTGATTTTTTTATTTTGATTGTATGTCTTACTGGGCTTCTCTACAGAATACTATCTATCTGAATTGTAGAGGAAAGAAAAAATTATCTTCGATTATGGTGGTATTTCTTAATGACAAGTTCATGCTGTGTTACAGCTGCTTCTGAAACTTAAAAACTGCAGATCTCCTGTGGAATCCAGACATGAAAACTTGATAATATGTGTGTGTATATATGCAGAAGAAAAGGTGATGGGTCTTTTTTGTTGCATTTTTTTTCTATGATGAGCTGAATACCTAAAGTATTCTAGTTTCACATTTTCTTTAAGAGTAGATCTATAACAAATTCAGGGCCATTTTTATAACAAGATGTATCTTTGGTAATGCAATTTCATTTTTGTGATTTAAACAGGCTAAGAAAAATCATGATCTAGAGGATAGTTTGTAGAAAGAAAAGTATCACTTATTGTAATTAATTTATTTTTGACATTCTACTAGTTTCAGTGTTCTGCCAGACTTCTTGATTATTTTTAATATCAAATGCCCCAAATAATTACTCAGTGATTTAGATTTAGAATGTTATTTTCAAAGGAACTAAATGGGAACTTCCTAAATGGTCTGCACACTGAGAGCCATTCCTCAATCCCAGCCTTTTTATTTCAGTGTAACTCCACTGCAAGCCAAAGAAAACCAAGTTTTATCTGAGTCGAGTTACAGATGTTGATGATTAGGTTCCATCCATCACTAAGGTCTTTAAAATAGCTTTAATTTTAATGTCTTCCATCTTCATTTTACTTTTCCAGTTCTCCACAAGCAGCCAAGAGAAGTGTGCCTTTGTTTGCTGGAACTTGGAAGGATTGCAGCAAGGTAGGTGAAAATATTTAAGCAATGAAGCAATATTTACATTGTTGGCACCAGTGGCTATTGAGAGACTTACTACATCAGCACATCTCAGACTAACTTCTATACTCATTAGGTATAGGGGAATGCTTATCTTGGTGTCACTCAAATATATCTCATGGGCAGTTGTTAACAAATATAATGAAATTTCTGTGCCATCACCTCAGTGAAGATAGTTGTTGCCTGTCCTTGTATTAGGAAGGGAAGCAGTTGAGAATTTTTTTCTGAGTTAACTTGAATTAAACAATCCCCACAGATCCATCAAAATTACTGTTCAGTGATTTAAAGATCTTTCTGCTATTGTATTAATTTTTCCTCGGTAAAACTGGGAAATTGTGCTCTAAGAAGTCTGCTGGAGATCATGTTACAGTCCAGTGCTGCTTCATCTGTAGTTATGAGAAGGCAGGCTAGAAAAGAAGAGAAAAGGAAATTCTCAGCATACCTTCCAGAACAGAATGTGTGCTTCTACCCCTCCCAGAAAAGATATGCTTATTACCATTTCGGCTTTCCAGCAACTTTGCTTCAGGTTGATACAATATGTGGGAAAAAAAACCAAAAATGTGCATATGTTTGCTTGTTTGGTGCTTTTATTTTTCAGCTCGTCACTGGGGGAATTGAGTTCTGGAAGTACAGAGAGGTTTAAAAGTCTGTCACAATGACAAAAATTGGAGTTTATGAGAAGCAAAAGAAGCAAAGAAGCAGTGTTACTTAGA
Source organism: Apaloderma vittatum (assembly GCF_000703405.1). Taxonomy (NCBI): domain Eukaryota; kingdom Metazoa; phylum Chordata; class Aves; order Trogoniformes; family Trogonidae; genus Apaloderma; species Apaloderma vittatum. The sequence goes on along the minus strand of NW_009724597.1, from coordinate 41,676 downwards.
GTGAAAGAGTTTTATTTGATGAGTAAGGCTGCGTGCAGGTGTAGGCTTAGAGCCCGGTGGGAATTTAGTGATTTACAGCCTGTCGGCATCTGCAGACAGACAGGAAGTAAATGGTTTGTGTGTAAGTGCTTGCTTCAGTGTTGGCTGACTTTTCATTAGGCAGACTGCAGCAGCTACAAGCCAATACAAGCACAGTTTTGGTTCTTGGTTTTCTTTATATTAATCTACTAGGCCGTAGTGTGACTAAATGAAAAGTTATCAGAAAAACACAAAAGATAACATGTGCTTATGCCCTTTTTCTGTACACTTTAGAGTTACTAGGGTATTTAGCTTAGATTTTCATAATATATTTATTACTGCTCAGTATTTTAGTGTCCAGATCTTTACCTAGATAACTTAGCATAGTTCTGCATCTGGGCTCTGGACTTCTCTATTATGGAAGAAAATATGATTTACGCAAATAGCTTGCTATGAGAAGCCCATCTGGCATGACAGCTTCTCCAAGCTGAAGTCCTTCTCTGAAAAAGGAAATCTTTTTATTTTTCTGGGCTTTGTTCAGAGGGGAATTGTTGGTGATTAGGAAAATAGGATGGGCTTTTAGACTTCCGACATCTGAACAAGCTCTACTGCTTGCTGTGAGATACTGACTTAATCACTTGCCATAAAGCTTTCAAAATCAGACAGTGTTTTAAGGAGCCTTGCTCTCTGAGTGCTGTGTTTGAGATGCTCCGTGGCAAAGTTGCGTGTGTGTTGTTTCAGCTGGAGCTGCAAGCGTCTTGCCACTGACAAACATCTGAAGATTGACTCTCAAAAATTGGTTAGAAAAAGGATTAGACACTTCTGGAAAAATACTGACCATGACTCAATTTATTTAGCTCTAAATTCAGTGCAATACTTGAGACCAAGAAAACATTTAATCCCTTTTAATCTGGATTTCTTTAAAAAATAGTAGCACAACATATAACTTGTCAAGTAATTTGAAAGGATGTTGTTTGGGGAAAAAACCTGAACTTGGATGTGTCCTGCGTGGTATAGTGAAGGCCTAGTGTTCGTAAATTTGTCATTCACCAACATATATGTTTTCAGACAGAGAAACTGAAAAAAACCTCTATCTCCTGTAATTTTGTTCAACTGAAAGATTCCATCTAAATTATTTTTTTTTTTATTAATTTGGAATGATGACATTAATGATTGATATATTTTATTCATGTTTTCTGGTGTATGTAGCATTCCATTACTGTACAAGAGTGGCATACAGAAAGTATACTTTCTCTTCACCCTTTTGTTTTAAAGTATGTAGTATTTTATAAGGGCTAGTAATTTGTTTGCATGTTTCCAAAAGGTTTGGGGTGGAGCCTCCTGGATTAATAAAGCTTGAAAAAGAGATTGAACAAGAGGAAACGCTTTCAGCCCCCCTTCCATCTCCTTCACCATCACCGACAAAGTCTCCTGGGAAAAAGAGCACAGGGAAACTGCTGGATGATGCTGTAAGTTGTGGGAGGAAGCTTTCCTGGTATGCACTTACTTGCAAAGCACAGAGCAGCCTGAGTTTAACATCTCACTGTGTTGTAAAGATTGGCAAACTGATAGAGTTAATTTATTTTTTGACCACAATTATTTATGCCTGAAGTTTGGAAAAAATGTCACACTGTGTAGGAGATCTACAGTTTAGCCTAGCTTTGTGCTTAGGGCCAAGTTCCCTTCTTGTTTCTCCATTTTCTTTTTCTGTTCAATCTTATTCATAGACTCCCACTTGGTGTTTTGTCTGAGAAAGGACTGAGTCAGGACTAGGAGGTTTGGGCCCTACTGATTTGTACAAAATGTTAACAAACACTTCTAAAGTTATCTCAGCCTAATTTTTATGCTGATGTTCTGCATGTGTCTCACACAGTTAAAAATAAAAACAAAAAAAAACAAACCAGGCATTTTTTTTCCCCTCATTGTTAGAAAGAAAGTATCCTGCTTTGAATTTGATTAAACTCTTCACTCTGTACTGTAGTGTTCATTTCTTTGTTGCAAAATAACCCCTGTAGGGGTTCATGAACCCCTACAGGGGTTCATTTGAAACAGCTGGAATCAGATGAAAAGGACACATTTTGAGACCAAGAAGAGGTTAAACTTGAAGAGTACAAATATATTCTATAAAAAGAAGTCGTTACTATAGTAACTGCTATATTGCAAGGTAGATGTGCCACCTGGGAGTTACAAGGCACTTCTTGAAAAATCCATGTGCCACTTTTTTTGTTACAAAGAGCAGATGGAATATAATGTTCATTCATTTTATTGAAATACTTTGTACTGTTTGATGCAAATAATTACATTTAATATTTTTTATATTTTGTATTTCTTCCTTTGCAAAAACACTCAGTTGCATTTCAGCAGAACTGAGAAAGTGCAGCAATATATAGAAGGAGGTTGCTGAACTGCATATCTTGTAGGAACAGAGCAGAGAGTATGAAGGTTGTCTCCAGCCACCTCCTTTAATTTGGAAAGCAGTAGGGATAGAAACAGAACGGAATTTATCCAGCTAGATTCCTGACCCACACTGCCCCAGACACTCACACCATAAAATAGCAACAGTGCTCATATAGTCCAGACACAAAATAAAGTAGGATATAATTCTTCCCTCTGCTTCCTTATTTGATTTCCAAATTCCACTCAATAGTACTTCTGCGCCTTTTGGGATAGTAAGGTAATGGAAGCCTCAATAGCAGGATCAGCAGTGAAGGTCTCGTTATCCTGTTTTACACCCGTATAAATCTGTTGGCTTTCATTCTCCCCAGGCTGTGTTTTGCTTACGCAGTTCTAAACAACCTTGAACCTATTAGGTCTGGCTAGGCTGGGTTTTTGCTTGCTTAGGTGAACCTGGTAGACACAGCTATTAAAGCATAGTTCACGCTCTTCATTTTCAGCTTTGAATTTCAAGTTTCTCCAGAGGTGCTAAGTGCCATGGGACATTATGTCAGGAATTGCTGATTACTGGGCAGGATTCAGAGAGCCATTGCCAGGGAGTCTAAGCACAACCCCAGTCTTGGTGCCAGAGAAATGCATGTTTTGCATCCTGAGTAACCTGCACTGGGATTTAAGTCGTCAACCACTGACTTCATATAAGTTATTTCTATTCTACACTGACTATCTAAATAGTTTGATTCTCAAGAAATGGAGGCTAATACTTAACCCCTGTTGATAAAAATCACTGGAATAATTAATCTTAAGTCAGTGCTTGTATGTTCAAATTGAGGACAACTCATCTGATATTTGAGAAATGCTTTTTGTGTGTACAAGGCACCTAGAGGTCCTCCGCTAAGTCTTATTTTTAAATTAATTTTTTCATGAAATCATCATGCCCTGATTTGAAAAGAAAGAAGCTGAAAATAATTACTAAAAATATTCCACAAAGTAATAGAGTTATTCAGATGATAACATTGAATGATCTCAGAAATTACTGGAAGGCCTTTAAACTGGTCAACAAGGCTAGCTTCAAAAGCAAAAATAAAAAAAGTTAACTTTTAATTTCTTTCCAGTTTATTTAACATGCTGTAACTTTATTCTAAAAGCAAATATGAAAAACATCTATTGTACTTCAAAAGCCTTTCTCTTAATTTATTCAAGATAACCACAATACCTATTAGAGTGCCACAGCTTTGCCCTGATTTTTTTTTTCCGAAACAGTTTAAGACTTTAATTTGTTGGGTATTCTGAAAATATCTTTTCTCAGACTATTTTTACAGGCCTTGGTTTACAAACTGGATTTGAAAAAATCTTTGGAATATTATTTGAAGTGGACAAAACCTGTAGGAAATTCCTCTGGCATTTTGCATTGTTTGACACTGACATACTGGGTCAACTTTCATCAAAGAAAACTGCAGTATCTGAAAATGCTGCACTTGTTACTGCTGTTCCTATGCAGCAGTGCCATTTGAATCTCAAATAAGAGTTTCTCAACCAGATCTTATGGCATTGATGGCTGAGCTACTTTCAGATCACTGAAGAGTACAAAATATACTTTTACTAAGCATTAACGCCTTAAGACCCAGTTTTCACTAGAGGCTGAAGTCAAGATGATGCAGCTGATTGAAAACTACTTTCTTGTTTTCTTCGATATTTATTCAGGACTTATTGTTGGCCATGATAGAGTGTGCTTGGGGCCCCTTTAAATTACTGCTGTTGCACTAATGCTCTCAGGTCGAGATCATAAGCAACACTTGTGATTATGTTACAATATTCTCTATCTGCTTTTTTTTTAAGGTGTCAGTGCCCTATCTGGAAGTGCCTAGTGAAGGTATTGAGCAGGGCCTTTATTAATAAGCAAGATGCTTCTGTATTCATTATATTTATTTAGAAGGGAAAATATGTCATTATAACATCTTCATTTTGTCTCTCAGCTGTATTATCAACTTTGACAGTTGAGCTAATTCACCATAAAATACTGAGAACACATCTACAGAAGTTTGATGCTGAATTCAAATTAACAAACTGTTTGACTTCAGTTATGCAGTGCAAATTCTATGTTGAACTGTGTTACACTTGTCTCTATTTTTACATCATCACAACTGTAAAATCATTCTTGATATTGGAAGCACCATAGTCTGAGATTACAGAAATATTAAGAAAAACTAAGAAAATATAATCAGTGAAGACTTAGATTAGTGATATCATCCTATGGCAAATACTTTCTTGAATGTTTTGCTACACATGGTATTTTAAATGGTTTCTATTAATAACTTCTGTGTTTGTCAGGTTAAACACATTTCTGAAGATCCACCTTGTAAATGCCCTAATAAGTTCTGTGTGGAGCGTCTTTCACAAGGAAGATACAGGGTTGGAGAGAAGATCCTCTTTATTAGGGTAAAAGTATACTTTTTATTTTGTAGTAAATAGCTAGTATCTGGTATCTCCCACTTTGCAGCTGATATCATTGATTAACAGTAGAAGATATTTTCTTATTAACCAGCACTGACTCCTTTCTGTGACGTGGTTGGGGAATAAATAAACTACGGTGGGTTAACTGACCCAAGGAAGTAGTAGCATGTCCTTCTAACATTAGACCATTGAATTTGCTCTGTCTTCACAAATGGAGATGATGACTTCCTCTCCGTTTAGTTTAAAAGAACACCCACTCCATTAAAACAGCCTCTCTCCCACTTTGATACCATTTGATGGGTCACGAAACAGATCAAAGACTTCGTGATCGTTGAATTGCCAAGTCATGCCTAAGACATTTTGCTAAAGCAAAACATTAATGTCCATAGTACGTCATTTGATATTTCCAAACCCAGTTTTGTATTTCGGACTTCATATGTAGTATATTAACTCCCATAGCACAAAGCTAATCATTAGTATAAATGTTTGCTAGCGTTAGTATCTGGCTGAATTTAGCACAAATATACTGTCCAAATTTAATTTTGATCCTCTTAATCTTCTCTATATATACTTATGGTAATAATAATGAAAATATGCTAATCGTATTATTCTGCAGTAATAGGTGATGAGTCTGGTTCGTGCAATGTTTCTTTCTGTTTTCCATTTTACTCTCCACATGTACTATCCTTGAGTAATGACTTGACAAAATTGTATCTCTTGCTCTTGAATAACTGTTATCCCTATTTTGCTAAAGGCACACAACTGTGACCTGATAAAACTGAGGATTTAGCACTTGTGAGCTCGAAAGAATCAGAGGGACTGCTTCCCATCTGTAGAAGTCATGTTCCTAGTTCAGCAAAACACCAGAGTGCTTGTTCTTTCATAAACTTATCTTTAACTTAAAATGAAGTCAAATTTAGATAAGGATTTGGGTTTTCTCATGTGTATGAAGATGATAATGTTTAAGTACTGTGCTGAATAGGGATTGAGAACTCCCAATTAATCTGGTAATAGCTTAGAAAGAAGAAGAAATACAGGATTTATCACAGATAATTTGAGATTTAACATGCTAGTGTAAAGAATAGCTTTTCTGCTTCCTAGACAGCGAGACTTCTAGTTCTGCATTATTTTAAGGTCCCAGCTTTATTACTAGCTTTGAGTGACTTTGATGAAGGTAACAATCACTAACTAAAGATGCCAGTAATCTGGCACAGTTTAACACTTAAGTTTTCTTCCTTTTTATTTTATTTTCAAACAAATAAAAGTATTTTTAATAGTTTAGTTTTGAGAAACTTAAGTTTTTCTGCCAGAATGGTGAGTGTCAAATTCCCTTTTGCTGGCTTCTTTATTGTTCAGTCTAGTCCAAGTCAGATTTTCCTTCCAAGTTTGCAAACAAAACACCCTTTTCATATCACACTACTGCATTCCAAGTTGAATTGTGCCAAAAAATAACACTAATATAGATTAGTCATTAAACTGCAGTATTAGAGACCTTTCCTACAAAACTGATATCAATGGAAGCGTGTCATGAATGTCAGTGGGAACAAGTCCCTGTTCCTAGGTTTTAAAAGTTAATTGTCTTTTGGTTTTGCTTGATATGAACCACATTTTGAAACGCTTCACTGGATCACAGTAAGTTTTTACTCTTCATTCTACATGTTCTTATTGCGTACATAAGTAGATTTATTAGACTTTCTTTGGAACCCTTTGGACACTTGTGAGAAAAGATGTTTGAGAGGTGTGGCTGACTTTTAAATTTGTTGATATATGACACCCTGTTGGGTGCCGCTGAGGTAGTTCCTCCTGTGTTGTGTGTTCTTTACACAGTGTGGCACAGCCAGATACATGTCATTTATAACCCAACATGTTCCGGTTGAACTGAGTTTGAAAGTTTCATTGTTTTAAGTTGACTGACATATAACCATTACTGTCTCTATTAGCTTTCTCCAGTAATCTATATAGGACTTAAAAACTACATAGTTTCAGTGATGGTACAAGTATGTCATGTTGAAAAACACTAAAAGAGCTAAGTTTACAGTGGAATTAACACTTATTAATTGATGGTTCAGATGACTTTTTTTTCAGAAATTATTTAACAGTATTATACCCATAACAAATGTTTTATTCTAATTCTACCAGTTCTGTTAACAAAAAAAAAAAGGAAAAAAGTGTCCAAATCCCTCTTTTTGTTAATTTATATCTGTATATGAAACAAGTGAAAAAGGAACAGCAAAGACAAATAAAACTTGGTAGAACATAGAAGTCATGTAGGTTCTGAAATGTATAAACTCAACATGATTACCATAATGCTGTGGTGAAGGTAAAAATTTATTTTCAGTAAAAATTTATCTGGTCATGCATTCTTTTCCCTTCCTACCTTGCAGGAATGAAAGAGTCTAAATTCCACTTACACAGAAATGATGGAAGATGTATTTTAGAGTAGTTTATTATGCTAATAACTTGAAGTGAATCCAATGAGTAGTTATTTAAAACTGAAGCATTGGTTTAGTGCAGTCTCTCTGCATGTGCCATATATAATCTATTATTTGCCTACTCACTCAAAGAACCTACTGTTATGCTATAAAGTGTTCTAGGGAATAAGCCTTAATCTTTCAAATAGAACTGAATTAATAAGCCTATTTTTAAAAATGAAGAATAACAAGTCATGAAAACTTACCTTGCACAAATGCATGTTTTGTAACTTGGAGAAAAGTCACAGAGCTTGAAGTGCTTATTTTTTGCAGAAGGCAGAAAATGAGCTATTGAGATTAGTAGAGAATTTTAGTGTAAGAAATATCAGTCAGGCCTTAGAAAAAAAAGGTTTTATTAAATTTCTTTTAACAATTTCAGAGGTAAATATTCTTATTTCAAGTTATCTTTAAATTCTTATATCAAGTTGTCTTTATTACATTACATACGCATAGGGATGTATACTTTCCACAAACTAGGAAGCTTCAGTCAAAAAAAATCAGTGTTGTTGGCCCATACCCATAATAAGATTTAAATCATGGAGTTCGTCACAATGAAAAAATTACTTCTTTGTGGAACTGGAGTCAGATTAGATGATATAACAGGTCCTGACTTTAAAGCCTATAATTTTTCCTATAACCAGGTGTTCTCTGCCTTGCAGACCAGATGATAAGCATGTGATTGCTCGTACTTTTTTGACCTTGTACTTTTAATCATTAATATCACTTAGCATTGTTTTGCTATAGCAATACTAAAATGTTCGTTTAATACTAGCCTCATTGAAATCCCGGGCCTTATGTACCTGCTACAGCATCTTTGTAGAAAGTTTATTTTGTGATTCATTATCAGAATGTATGCATGTAACATAAATGTGTATATATGCAAAAATGGCTCTGCAGACAGCCTGGTGTACAGTATTGACTCTTCGTCATGAGGGGAATGTACTCGTGTATAAATATGGAAGCATGCTGTACTCCATCCAGGTAGGGATGATGTACCAACTCGGAACTGGGAATAAGGAAGAATGAAGAGCAGACTGATTATACAGTTCTCAAGACTCAAATATCTTGTTCTGCTTTTCCAGTCCAAATACATAAGTCATACCTTTCGCTTGGTTTGATTCCATGTTTTGTTTTTCCATCAGCATCATTTACCTGTTTTTTATTGTCTTCCTTTTTCCAAGGATTTTAACAGTTCTGCTTTTCCCAGGCTCGTCTGCTTCTAGTCTACAAAATAGTTTACCTTTTTTAGCTTCCCTAGAGCTTTATCCATATCAAATACCTTTCAGGGATGTTTAAAATGTCAAAAACATAGGTGGAGCAGTTAGTTTTAATTGAACTAACTCCAAATGAGATGTAGCAGGATGCCTGGGAGTCGTCTTGCAAGTGAATTCTGAAAACACATCTCAGGCCTCAGGACAGGGACTGTCATTGGCCTCTTTGGGCTTCTGATGTCAGTCTCCTCATGCTTATAGACAAACAGTATTTCTCCACTCAAACTGCAAAAGACACAGGGAAAGGCATGTCTGAAGTCTAGCCCTAATTTATGTCCCAGATGTAAGGTGGTTTTGGAGACCAGCCAACAGCAGGTGGCTGGACACTTTTTTACTATGTGTCAATTCCACTCCAACTGCTTTATGTTCAGTGTGGTTGGTACGTTTCTGTCTTACTCACACTAGCAAAGGTGGAATTCTTCTCAATTTTCTCAAGTGTTTTTTGTTTGGTTGGGTTTGTTTTTTTTTTTGTATTTTAAAAACCAGGAAGTCCTTAAAGGGCTGGTAAAATTCAGTCTGCAAGACTCAAAAGCTTATGCATAAACAGCGATACGGGATATGTCAGTGGGGTGATTGAGTCCAATGCTGCCTATAGGACAGTCTGAAAATCTGTTTTCTTCTGTCCTCTGCTATGATGCTGTTTAAGTGACATTAGGTAGACCCCAGCCCTCCTCCAACTTAAGTTATAGCTGGCTTGTTCTCATATTTATACTTGCTCTCCTGCTTCTCCTTTACTTTTTACTCTTTTTTTTTCCTTTCCTGCCTGGAGCCTTTCTTATTCAGGCCTGGCAGCCTTTGTAGAGCCAGAAGCCCGTGGACACCTCACTGTTTACTGATGCTGCTGCACTTTTACTGAACACAAGAGCAGCTACAGCTCCACTATCTGGTTCTGTGACAATCTGACATTTCAAGTTAAATGGTTTGACAGACTTTCACTGAGAGTTAGCCAAACTCGTAAAGTACTAGAAATTAAATTTATTTATTTCCCCCCCTCCAGATTTAATTTCCTATACTTTTTCCTTGACATGTTTTTTTTATGTGGCCATTAATTTAGTGTCTATAACTTGTGTGTGTTGGGGATAGTCTGAAATGCATATTGTGAGCAAAAATGTTTTGAAAGGATTCATTGTAAATTTCTTGACATCGTAAAATTCTTAGCTGCTAATTTAATGGAAAGGTGACCGAGTTACTCCTTTTTACTGTCTCTCCAATGGTGTTCTCATTAGTCTTGATTGAAAAGGTTTTGATAGAATGTACCTGCAATATTCTGATCCAGTGGCACCGACGGGCTGTGCACTAGCTCAGCAGTTGTTCTCACTGTTTGCCTTAGTGGCCTCCTCCTGTGGGCAATTAAATATTGTGTCTTCTTCAGTTCCCATGTCTCCCTCTGTGCAATATTGCATAATGAGAACTCCACTTGGACGCTGATAAAATTTTCAGCAAGCCATATTCTGCTTTCCTAAGATGTATTGCATCTTCAAGAACTGTCACATTCTAGTTCCTGAAATGACTAATACACCTGCAGTCATTTCCTGCCAAGATATTTATAATTTAAGCTCTTAGAGTCAAAGTTAAAACAATACTGGTTTCCCTGTATTCAGTGGAAAGAGAAACCTCCCTTGGGAGTTGGTTCAGAACAGGAGGCTGGGGCAAGGTATTGTGAAACTGTATTTTTAAAAGCACCGTCCAAAAGTTCATCGGACTTCCCTCGCAACGTGATTCAGGCTTAGGAAGCCTTTGGTGTGCTCTCAGTGCAGTTGGTGCCTGCAAGAGGTGAAGGTGGCAAAGCAAGACCTCCCTGGGTCCCAGAGTTTTCTCTCTAGCAGGAAAAATCGCCCAGCACACCAGTATCAGCAGTGTTGTCTGATAATTAATGTCTGCTAACTAATTAGGTAAAAAAATTCTCAATACTATGAAGAGATGAGTAACAAAGCTAGATAAATGAGTTATGTATTCTAGATGTCATTATTTCAGGCTTTTTTTTTTTCTCCTAGAATGCTGAGAGTATACGAATAGAACCCTTCTCCTGTTTGTCCCTCCCCCTTCCCTTTTTCTTTTTCTGCCTCTCTGTGTCCTTTTATATGAAGGATATTAGATCAGCACCTGCATATCTGAGAGCACAGATAGATTGCTAATCCTCTGCACCATTAGTCTACAGACAAGAATTTGCAAAATGAAAAAGCCTTTTGAGTTCATGGTTGAGAACCACGGATTGGGTCCCGTAGGTTTACACTGAAAATGTTAATAGAGAAAAGTATTTTCTTTTTGTTCAGTTAATTGTAAGAATCCATTTAACACTTACTAAACATGAATACATTTTACATTAATGATGACACAGCAGGTAATGCATAACTCATGCTACCATCTAGAGAAATGACAATAAAGGAGGCTTATGTGGTGAAATCAGTAAACCAAAGCTGCACTGTACGTCAGAGATTCTTATTAAACATTTAGGAATCAGGCGTAAAAATACATTGATTATTCTTTAGCTTTATGGTAATATTCTTCAAGAACACGTAGCTTTCACAGGAATTTCCAATTGAGCTTTAATATCTTGGCTTGAGAATGGTGGTTTTACATAGAATTGAATTGGCTATGATTTAACAAAATTAATTTGTAGACTTTTAAAATATTTAATACAATGTGGTTCGGCCTTTCCATGCCTGAAATAACAGGAAAAAAAAGTGCATTTTAAAAAGTGCTTTAATTCTTTGTCATTCTCTTGGTGTAAAAGCACTGGTTTTTCCTCCTTTGCATCAAGCTACACGTTTATACGCATTCATGTTTTTCACTAAAAATTGTTTATATCTACTGTATTTTATTTTGAAGCTCCATCACACATCTGTGACAACAGAATAAGTGCCGAATTAAAGACAGATGTAAGCAGGTAGACAGACACTGAAGCTGCTTGTTGTCCACAAAAGCCAAGGGCGAAAACTTCTAGCTTCTTCAAATGCAGAATTTGCAGTTAAAATTGGATATGAAGTTTTATTAAATTATACTCAATACTATTTTTTAATCTTTTCCTAAAAAATAATATTGTTTTCTTTACATAAGTCCAGAAGTGATTTCTTGCAATAGACTTGTAGTAAAAACCTATATCATTGAAGGATAGCTGTATAGGAAAACAAATTTTCCCATATATGTTGATTTTTAAAATGGTGAATACACAGAATTATAACACTTTTTTAACATCAGCCTGTTATGCAAATCACATTGAGACGTGATATGTGTAAAACTGTTCTAACATTTTAAATAATGTTGTACATGTTTTAATGGAAGTTTACGGGCATCTCTTATGGTATTTTTTGTCATTAATTTTTGAAACTCAGAGCAAAACAAGAATTATCTGTTGCTATAAGGAAATATTAAATACAGCAAACATTTTCTTTGGCAAAATGAGTAAACTCAGGAGATCCCAGACTCAGCTGTTTATCTGAAGGGTATTTTCCAAAAAGCAGCAACTCTGAGCTGAAGACCAGATACAGATTGTTCCTCAAGTCATAAATCAGCGTCAGTTGATTCAGACTGCTTTGTGATGTGCTATCATGCCTTGTTTTCATCTTGCCAGATGATTTACCTTAAGGTGTAAAAAACAACATAATCTCCCCAAAAAACCCACAAAACACCGTACCAAATTAAGATGGTATTAGCTCATCAACTTAGTGTTTAAATCGTAGCAACAGGTGCCCAAACACTTTAGTTGTTATAAACACTCCGTTTAAATAAATATATCCTGAAATCAGAACTGATTAGATCATTTTAGGTTTTGCACTCAGAAATGCACCTTTACCCAACCAGATGCAACCCTGTTTGTCCTAAGTTCCTGGTCCAATCCTCTGCTAGTGGGCTGGGATTTATCAGGGAAATAGGGAAGGTAATATACGACTGGAATGTTTTAGTTAAGCAAATGTAAATGTAAAGTGAACAAAAACAACTGACATTTTCCCTTTTTCTTAGGGCAAAATTTTCAGACTGTTTTGTTCAGCTTTTTCAACGAGGTTCTTTTTCTGTTCTAGGAAAAATGTTTCAAAAGTGATAAGAACTAAACTTGTTGCAAATATCATGTCAGTGGGGTTTTTTAACCAAGCATTGATTAGACCATCTTTAAATGTGTAATCTATTTTTTGCTGTACATAGGAACACATAGCAAAAGTGAAAAAGTGCAACGCATTAACTTTGGGCTGCCTGAATGTTCCTGTGTGGTACAGCAGGTTGTTAAATGGCAACAGGTTATAATACCCACTTGTAAATAAAGTCAGTTTCTTTTTTTTCTCCATGATTAGAGCAGTGTCCATTTTCTATGTTCCATCAAAAATATTTCCGGTCTGTTTCCTGTTCAAATGCACAGAAATTGCAGTGAAAGACAACGGGATCTCTGAGTGGGAAGTAAAATAAATGCCTAAAAGTAAACTCCAAGCCAGTTTACAGCCTGAGCGAAATAAACCAAACACACCCCCCCAACACCTCCTCAGTAAAGGCATCGTTACTATTACTATGTATATATGTAAAACACAGACATCTGCTACAGGGAATGTATAGGTAATCCTGACTGGCCTGAAAAACCTCCTTTGCAAAAAGTACCTGTTTTAAATATCAATATTCTGTCATGCCTAAGGTGTAAAACCACAGTGGCATTCAGAATTCTGTGTAAAGCCTTCTAACTAGACTCACGTAAATCAAGTAAAATGTCAGCCTGGCATTTTAGTTAAACCAGATTTTCAGACATGACTGTGCTGTTTGTGTTAATTTCTTGGTTCGTGTTACTTAACTACTTCCCCGTGATTTACCGAGGGGCAAGAGGGAGAAGGAGCCATTTGGCATTTTATAAGGGTACAAAGAAGCCTGTTTCTTTTTCTTTCCCTCCTTCCCCACCTGGTCTCTCAAAGTATATATATCAGCAAGCCAAAGAATGATATCATAGCACTTTCATGCTGAAAGTGTACATTGTTCCCAAGTCGCCATCCTTCTCTTTAGTCTGCTTTGGTAGAGTGAAGGGATTTTAAAATTTTTTTGGTTCACATTAAATACAGTGTTTGCAAAAGCTGTTATAGAAAGTCCTACGTCAGACAATGCTGAACATAAGCCTTGGTTTTGAAGGAGTCAGCGAAAGCTTAGTTTGCACGTATTGGTAGTTGTGTTGCATTATCTTACAGAGTCAGGTATAACGTAACTAATTTGCTTAGGGTTGCTGTCTTGCTGGCCTAATTTAGAACAAGTTTTCCAGCTAAGGAGAAGTAATCGCAAAGTGTGTATGTGTGAGGGGGTTGTTTGTTTTGGATTACTTTATCAGATATTATAATTTAAGTATTCAGTCTTGACCTAGTCCTGATTCTCTCAAAAGCAGTACCAAAAAATCCCCAAACCCTCTGTGAAGTTGGTTTTCAGTGCTTCAGCAAATCCCATCAGTACAAGAAAGCTAGTAAGAATAAGTACGCTTCCAGTGGGTTAGGAGTACCTGAGTTTGCATAAGACATTAGGAGAAAGACCTATTGTTAAATGTGCTAGACATCCAGACCCCTTCTTAACATACATGTCCTTAACAAACATACTGACTAGGCCTGTGATACTGCTTTTTTAACTCCTCTGCCTTTTCTCCATTGTTATGTTTCCATTATGTCCATAAAGCTGGCCTGACAGTTAAGCCAGATGAGGTGCCTTCAAGCTCCAAGCTTTATACTCTGTAATACGGTGTCTGTGGCATGAAATCTTTGCTGCAGGAAGTGAAGATCAAGTGTTTGATCCAGGTCTGGCAATGTCTGTAAAAGTCTGGTCAATGAGTTCTTCTGTGAAGCCAAGAGTCTGGCTGTATTTGGCTTAGAGCCATTAAGTAATTTTTTGCAGATTCTAGTGAATATTAATGTATTGACATTTAATACTTTGGGAATTGTTATATAATATCCCCGTTTTGCTAATACAGTTGAGTCCAATACAAAAATAAGATTGTTCTGATGATGAAAGATGATGTTGGCCTGAGAATAGAAATAATTATATTTTTACACCATCATCCTCACAAGAGGAATGTTTCTCAGCTGTTAAAAATCCATAATATCTGCTTAGGAGATGTTTTGAGCAGAAATTAATGTGGGAAGAATGTCTCAGAACTGATGCTTAGCATTAGCAGTGCTAGTTAAAGGGGAAGACCTCTGCAGCTTTGTCCTTGTGTAGAGCTACTATTGCTTGGGGTTATCCATGACTAGGTAAAAAGGTAAAACTAACAGTCTTAACCTTAACAATTCGTTTCCACTTTCAAGATTATCATACAACAAAAACTGTTTTAAAAACAAAGTCTTTTTAGAATGAAAGCTAAAACTAACAGATTCTTCAGTCTGAAGAAGCTTTGCTTTACAACACGCGATTCTTTGGCTTTTGTCATAATAGAAGTGAAAAAAAAAAAGCTATGAAAATACTTTATGAAGCAGTTGACCTACCACCAAAATACAGATGTTTGCGTTTAGGAACTCCTATCTGCTTTATACATCACGTTACCTGCTCACAGTGTGCTTAGATTTTTTGTGAGGAGAGACATGTACAAACTTGCACAAGGGTGTGCATAAACACACACGTGCCATGCTTTTATCCATGAAACCGTAGTCTCCTGACTAAAATTTATATGATGTCAGCTCAAAAGGCATCAAAGCACCGTAGAATCTGCCTGATAGCTTGACTTGCTGGACAACGACTGCAGTAACGATCAAAGCAGACGCTGATCTGGAATTGCAGCTTCACTTGCCATGTGCACGCTTCTGTGTGCTCCCAGGTGTAATTTCCATGTCAGCTGGGCGCTTCTGTGTGTCCATTCTGTGCTGTAGTTGCTGGGAGCAAAGTCTGTAGCACCAGTTGTGAGCTTTGTAAGCTGCAGGATGTGAAGATGAATCGGTTCAAATCTAGAGATACTCTCCTGCCACTTCTTGGTGCTTGAAATTCACTGCTCCTTCTCCAATGCTTACCATGGAGTTTTAGTTTTTTCTCTAATCTCCCAGTCTTAGATACTTTCCTTCTGAGAAACAGCTCCTGACCTATCCTAAAGGCATGCTTACTGCCCCAACTGCTCCACAAAATGCCTGTGGCTTCAAGAATGTTCCCCATTTGGGATATATATTATCTGGATGTTTGTTAGACACTGAGAATGAATTAAAAGAGAGAACTATGCCCTTTAAATATTGTAAATGTAAGAAGGGAACGTTGATTAAATCTTCTCTATTTCGGCCCTGATTTGGAAATATTTATGTCTATATGCTACTTTCTAATCTAGTAAAACTGTTTTGCAGAACATATATACTATAGTGAAAAGAATCGGTTAAAACAGCATATGGTGAGAGACACTGAAGACAAAGATCAGTGCATAAGGATTCAAGAGAAATTAATCTCTCTACAGTACAGATGTAGCAGCAATGAATGAGAGAGAGAATATTTGAGAAGGCATTTCAGCCAAGAATGTTTCCATAGCTTTTTCAGGCTTTACTGGAGCATCACCTGATCAGCTTAATGGAAAAAAAAGAAGAAAAAAAGCAAACTTACCCCACAAAGGACTCCAAAACTCCCCCTCCCCCAGTCATGCAAATAGATGTCATCATTGTGCAAGGTCATCTTGTAAACATTTATTAAATTTGTTATTGGAGCATTATCAAAGGAAAATCTATTATGCTGGCAGTAAGCAAAAAGCACTTCTCTGAAGGAAGTGAAATCTAAGGGAGAAGGATTGAAGTATGCTGGTATCCTTGCATACTGGCTTTGTCTAACAGCATTCTCCCTTTTGTTAGAAAGATATTTTCTCTGTGGGTTGTATTTTTTTTGTTTGTTTTTTTTTTTTCCTTGAAGTGTTTTCCTTAGCTCCTGCTATTGAACTCATGGTTAAAAAGCATACATGCAACAGAAATACTCTTTCTGTCCCTATCTTGTGCCTGCCTGCTCTATCTCCTGCAATGTAAAAATAATTCAGATAAGATTTATTTGTGCTTTCAAGTAAATAAAAATAGGTTTGTGTATTCTAAGGCAAGAGTCACATAGTCTACCTATACATAAACTAGCGCTGAGGAAAACACCTTTCCAGGAGAGTCAGTTCTAAATCAGAAACAAGTTTACATATTAAAAGGAAAAAGATAGAAACTCCAGGCTACTCTGTTACAGTAATCAGTGCCTTTTTGGCAACTAGCACATTTTCCTATTCCAAGATCTTTGCCAGAACCTAAAAAGATCTTTGTTCTGGTATTTGCGGAAAGATATAAAACTGATGAGTGCAAAGAGGTCCAACATACTAGAATATATACAACAGGGGATTTCCATGTGACTAAATCTAAGTGCTGTCAGGTTACAGCTGGCAGCCATCAAAACTAAGCTAAATTACTAATACTAACTTTAAATAATTTACTCCTGTGTCAAGAGAGTTATCGGAGTCTGAAAATTATTAAACAACCCAAAGAAAAAGAGCATTACGTGGAAAATCTGTGCTCTGTTTAAGTCTAATTTCTTCTCCCCTTGACTCTCATCAGTTCTTTATCTTAATTTCCACACCAAGGAAGTGGCTTTTTTTGGTAGCACTCACAGCACTTAAATGGATTTCAGGGCTTGGCACCTGGTCAGCCGCTCACGGCTGTCATAAAACTACAGTACAGTAAACTGTCCTAGAATGTATTTCAAAGATAAACTTGGAATTCTGCAGAAGTGATAGTATTACCATAATTTTTTCCTGGATACATCCCGCGGAAAAGTGAGGATTAGGCACAAAGTTGATATCAGATGTGCTGTCAAAATAGGGCTGAGGAGAACAAAATCATCAGTATTTTCTCTTTTGTCACCCAAATTTACCAAAGTGGTAAACCTTGGCAGTTTTATGTCCATGTAAATTGTATTGTCTTGTGTCAAAACAATTAAAAAATTAGCATTACACATCAAATTAGATGAGACTGTGATTTCCGCTGAGTTTTACTTTAGGCTAAACTGTTTTTGAGAAATGCCTGATTCAAAAAAAACCAAAACAACTGAGACAAGTCATACGTGTACAGTTTAGAACATCAGAAAGATGTACAGACCAGAAATTATTCATCTGAGACTGCATAGTCCGGAGAACTGAAATCAGTGTGATTTGTATGTTCAGTTATGTTCAGCTTTGATGAACTAGTAGTATAAGACTAAGATACATCTAGGGTGCTGGTAAGGAGGCTCAAAAATGGCTGTAATGACTGTTGCAAAGTTCTATATGTGAAATGAAATAGTCAACTTCAGTATGTAAAATGCATACGCTTTCTACGCTGAAATGCAGATCCTTCATTTCTCTGTGGCACTACATCAGAGTTAAACCCATTTTGAAGTTCAAATGCATTTGAAATTTGATTGAACATGCCTGTGAGTGACTGATCCCAGAAAGAAAGGAAAAAGGAGGAGCAAGAAACGTTGGTAATAGTGAAATATTGTGCAGACATGTTGTCATATGTTAACTTGTGCTTATGCTGCTCTCATCAGTGCAATTAAATCACCTCTAATTTGCATTTGGATGTTTGTTTTTAGAATCTGGGAGAGTGACCTGATGTGGATTTCCTGCTTCCACATTGTAGCAGAAGTAATCTTTATTCACTTGATGTTCTCATTTAAATTCTTTGACCATTTGCGTTCTTCTCCAGTTGTTGTACCTGGTGTATAATTTCCAGTATTATTTGTACTCCGACCAAATTTGGCCCAAAGACTTCTATTCAAGCTGCAGTCCTTTCGAACTAAGGTGAATTTGAGTTTAGGTAATGTATTACAGATTGGACTGGGCTGGATTTGGCTCTATAGCCATATATCTATATCTATATGTATACATACACATATATATATATTTGGATCTGTAGTGAAGACTGGTGATTGCAGTCTCAGATAAATAATTTCTGGCCTGTAATGCTTTAATTTGATTTGAAGTTTTTTATTCCATTCAGATTGTTTTCACAATTTTTTAGCACATTAGTATAGCTTTGGTTCATTACTTACAACGTTGCTTTCATAGATTTGCAGTGACATAATTTCATTCCAACATTGTAACATCATACCCCATAGAGTCACACTGACATAATTTTGAAAACTTTTGAGGGGATGCTTTGTGCTAAAGGAAATTAAGCCTAAGTATAAACATTATTGAAATTATGCTACCCTCGTTCTTCCTTCATTACCCCAGTGTAAATTAGAAGACGTTTAAATGAAACCCATGGAGGTAAATAAGAGTATTTTGGGCCCATTCATTTAAAAAAGTAATGTCTTCTTTTAATTCAAGCAAGACCTGATAAAATAATCTGTCTCTAGATGTTTCCCAAATGTAATTTTCTTGGTTATGCATGTAGTTCTGTTGATTTAAAAAGCGAGGAATGGAGGTAGGAGGCAGTTTCCAAATCTCTTCGTCTTACTTTGGGCCATCTGTGACTGTTCATAATTTTGGAGTTGCCCTAAACTGTTCATATATGACTGTGCAAAACAAATCTCGAGACTTCTGTGTTCTTTGTCTACTAGATCTTGTCTAAAAGCACATGGACTAAGGTTTCCAGCATAACTAAGAGTCACAAAAAGAAGGAATCTGGAGTGCTCTGTAGGCAGCCAACCAGTATCTTGGGCTACTTGTGCTTTGCACAGGTTTTCTGAAGTATCTGAGCGAATCCTGACAGTTCTTGTGAATAAAATCAGTCAGTGATGGTTGTAGGAATGTTGCTGGAATATATCTCACCAGTATTCTTATTGTAATTGTAGGCCCTTTATGCTAGTAACCAAAAGACTATTCTCTGAGGTAATTTTCCCATAAGAGCTATAGCTGTGCCACTTCTCATGGTAGGTCAATGTAAACAGTTATATGGCAGGATAGAGTTGGCAACATACTTACTGCTTGGAATATTAGTTTCTTAGATAAAGTTTATTCCTTTAGTGTGTTATTCAATTCAAATCTGCAGGAAGCTAAAACTTGTTTGTGCTGGAATTTGACAACAGGGAGAACATCGTGTTGCTAGAAGAGATAAGGGTCAAATTTGGCGGAGAACTGACATTAGAGTGAGGCCATAGGACCATTATAGTACAGCAGAGTCTTGCTGGCAGTCAGGACTAATATGGAGAGATAGCGTGAAAAAGAGTGAAATAAAATACACAAATGAGGCATTTTTCAGAGATGTCTGCTGTAGAAATAAAAAAGTCTGTATAAACCTGGACTGAAATTAATCAAAAATAGCTGTTAGAATCAGCATATATTGTACTGATATTCAGTAATTAAGTATTCTGAAATATCAATTTTTAACTACTACCTGTTCACCAGAGGCATGAAAAGTAATAGAGGCAATGCAGGCACCTGCGTGTCATGGCCTTTGATCTTAAATGTGAGTCAGCTCATGTTTTTTGCCTAATCATGCTCTGCCTGCAGGGCTTATGAATCCAAGAGGGCATTTTTCAACAGAGGAGAAGGATGCACCTAGTTACATGGAGCTATAGCTGTATGAAACTGGGAAGAGAAAGAAAAAAAAAAAGTGTTTTTCTCTTCTTAACTGGCCATTATTTGTCCTTTTGTCCACGTACCCTTCTTGATATGCGTGACTTACCCTGAATGAGGCAGGAGTGGCATTGGTCTGGAGCTCAGGGTCCCTTACTGCTCATGGTATGTAGTGAGGGTGTAAGGTGCTTAATGCCATGCGGTGCTCCCCGGCAACTCATCAAGGGAAGAAGGTGGAGTTGGGAGTGGTGGAAGAATTCCTACCAGAGAAAGGGTGCGTGGGAGGAGACGAGATTACAGCTCCTGCTACACTACACCACGGGGGGAAGCAATTGGAGGCCAAACGTTTGCTCCATGGTCCAGAATTTTTTGGAAGAGAGACAGACTAGAAGATCTGTTTCAGTGTATTAGGAATTAATTTCCATCTCTATAGAGCTAGCTTATGCTACTTAGATTTTTGGGCAAATTAACCAAGTTACTTTTAGGGTGTGAGTTAACAGCATGTCAGCTGCTCCACAACAAGCATCCATGTTCAGTCCTTCACCTTAACTTCAGTTGCTTAACATTTACCTTATATTGCACCTATTTGAGGAATATTTTGGCCTCAGAACATCAGGGGGCTAAGAGACTGAGACAAGAACAGTTCCATTTTGTCCCCCTTGCCATTTTGGAATATTGGATTGCCATGGGACACCTGTAAACAGAAGAATTGCCCCCTTCCTTTCTGTACATGTTCCTTTGTGTTTCCATTCTTTGGTGAGTTTTAATTTTATGTTTCCATTCTTTGGGGAGTTTTAATTTTCTCTCACCTATAATGCAGAGAGAAGATTTCCCTAAAGCTCATGGGTTGTGGAAAGGGAAGGAAAAACATCCTGTAGAGGAAAGATGGAGGAAAAAAAGATAGCTTAAATTATTGAAACGTAACCCATCCTTAAACGTGATGAATGTACCTCAGCGGTGTTTATTAATTCCAGTTGCTATTAGAAGAGATGTTGTGAGCGATATCCTCAATGTAGCCACTTTTTTAATGAGCCCTTTTTCACAGAGTGTAGTATAAAGGAGTAATGTCCTTCTAACAGACCATATTGTTAAAAATATTTAATCATAAGACTGGACAATAGCATGTAACCTTTCGAATTAGACAGAATAAAGGCCCAATGAATTTCTTTACATCTCTATTCTAGAATTGCTAAGCAACCAAGGACAAATGGCTTTATATCTGGCTGGTATATTGTGTTGCTTTTAAAAGCTTTTTAAAAGAACGTTAGTTCTCTGGCACAGGAATAAATGGGTTGCAAGCATATTACAGTTCCTCTTGAAACATTTCTGGAGCTTGGCACATGATCTCCCCAGGCCAGTGCAATCAGGTGGCTGGGGCTTCCCCAGTTCTAAATTTCTCGCTTCAGTTAAACTTTGTAATTATCATCATTGCCGTGCATTGTTGGTGTTGTTCTTTTGTGTTTGTTTTTTTAAATTTTTTTAATAAGCTGCAGTCACAGTGAGATGAGAGCCTAGTACACATTGAAATTGTGCAATGCAGTTGCTGTATCTTCAGGCACATGTAGGCGGCTCGCTAATTATAAGCACAGACCGATTTCATCTGCAAGTGTTCAGTGAGAAGTCATAATAGTGCATATGTTAGTTCTTAAAAAATGCTTTTAATTTTAACCATAGCCACTGTCTGACTGGTTTACATTAGTTATGGGAAACCATATTTTCTAATGTCAATGTTTTATCCATATTTATTCAAAGATCCTATCTTTGAATAGCCAGCAAGCCAGTACACAGAAGAAATGGAAAAAATAAGTCTTGTTACCTAGAAGTATAGAATTACAGCATATTTACATCCTGAAGGTCATGCATAAAATATGTCTCAGAGCTTATAATTAAACCTACGTCTCTCTCATAAATTGGAGGAAGTGAAAGGGTATTATAGTCTTTCTATATTATTTACTCCTGTGGGTTGGATCAGACCTGAAAGTAATGCCATGAAGAGGTAAAAAGTCTGAGCAGTAAAGGCATTATTGAACTTCTCATAAAAAAAAATTCTAAGTAACTTCTGCACCCAAAAGTGCGCAGATTATTCTGAGAATGTCCAGAAAAATACAAATCTTATTGGCATTCTTTTGTTGGGGCCTTCACAGCAGAGTGCTTTGCAGAGTTTTCATTGTTGCTTTCCTGGAAAAAGATGTGATGAAATAACTTCCTCTGTAAATTCCAAAGGCAATGTCATCTCGGTGTAGCACAGATTAAAGGCAATACAGAAATGCTGCTTGTGAGAACTTCCCTTGGTACAGCAGCAAGCTTTTCACAAGCAAGTGAAAAAGTTCTAGCGATTCCTTGTGAGATCTTCACTTGACCTGAGCATCCTTTATTGTTCCTTTTCTCATGCATTTAATTGATAGTGGTGTTTGTCTGCCTCCTTGTGATTTTTTTTATAATTGCAATCCTGATATGTTAGTGTGGATTTTTTCTGTGTTGGTTTTTTTTTTGGTGGTGGTGTTTGGGTTGGTTTTTTTTGCATGGTTCATGCTAAGCAATTGGATTGTATTGTGATTACTCTAGGCATGCCATTTCTTTCTCAGAAACATGAGTGATGCCCTTGAGAGACTAATGAAGAGATGAGCATAATCCCAAACTTTGTCATCATTTTTTATTTGTATGATATCTGATGCTATCATAACTTCCTATTACTGACTAGGTTTATAATCCTGACTCCCTTCTTTTTCCTTTATGCTTGTGAGAAACTTCATCTGATTTTTTTTTTCCTTGGGCTTAGGGTAAGCTCATGCTACAGCACTCCTTCTGAAAGCATCCTTTTAGGATTACTGTTTATAGAGCACATCTTATCTGCTGAGGAAAATAGTGGTTTGGGAAAATGGCCTATGGTCACTTTTGTGGCAAATATTACAAAGGTCACAACTGCAGAAAGGTTATTATTGGGTCTGCTGTACTAGTATGCCTGAGGATATGGATACAAAATGATTCTGCATTAATCTTGTGTACACCTGAAAGTAGCTGCTTGAAGCAAATTTTAATGTTAAAAAGAAAAAATCCAGGCAGGGTTAGGGGAACATAAGGTTGCTGCAGTTGGATGCATGTGATGTCAAATCAATCTGTGATAGACTTATAACACATCTGTGTCACTTACCACATACACATCCTTTCTGTAGGCAGGCAGTGAGAAGAATTCTCTAAGTGAAGGTGAGGGGCTTTTTATTTAGTTGCAGGAAATATTTTATTTGACTGTTTTGAGGCTGTTATTCAAGAAATCAGGAGAGGTAGAATGAGTCTTGAGAAAATAGCTAGAAACCAGATGGCACTTCAGGGTTCAACAGAACACTTTCATGTACTCCTGCGATGCTGTAACACGAGCGTGTTCCCATGCAACCCACGCACGTTTGCATGGTGAAGTCCTAGATTCGCTGAATTCAGTAGCAAAATCTAAATGCATGAGCACTCTGCGCAGACCTACACTCTGTAAAAGGTTTAGTATCCTTAAAGTAATGTAAATTAGAAAAACTTCATATTCTAGGTAAAATTAATTTGTTTTCTACTTGTTTCTTTTAAATTTGTGCACTGTTTAAAAGTAGAACTCATATTTTTGTTTCTCATTAGATTTAATCTCTATAACTCATTCTGCATAGAATCTCACAGCTCCAGTATATGATTTAGTGGTATTCCTTGAAGAGTAAAATCTTACTTTAGAAAGTGAGACAGAAATATCCCCTTAGCTATTTGTTTTTAAGAGAGACTTTCTAAGGCTCAGAATGGTAATAGAATCGTTAAATATCTACAACTAAGAATTTTTTTTTAATTTTGTTTTTTTTTTGATCCAAAGGTAAGAGTAAAGCCTTTTTCTTCCTTTTAAACAATCACTTACAGATTTGTTTTGGCAGGCTCATGCTTACGTTTTTGCAATGTGTTTCTTTTTTTTCTGAAAGACAGTCTTCCCTCCCCACACTATTTGATCTTAGTACATCTGCTTTTCCATGTTTCCATCCAGGGACAGTGTTTGCCAGTTTATGTTTTCTCTTTCACTTAACCTCATAAACTCTGCCTGATTTCTTTTTCTGTATTTAATCTGTTTGCCATATATCATCTCTTCTGCTGAGCACTGAATAAAATATTTCTTATGAATCAGTGCTGTAGCTAGAAGCAACTAGATTTCTGGTAAATATTCCACATTTCACAGTTGATAGGGAAGTGCTCTGCTCTGTGGCTGCCGCCACATCCATGTCTGGAGGGGAAGCAACACGACGGTGTTGCCTTCATTGCCCTCATAGTCAACCAGGTGCAGGGGCTCACCTGCAGTGCTTGGAAATGCACAAGTCCCTTTACCTACAAGTGCCATTCTGAACATGACTACCGCTTCTAATTAATTTTCCTTGACAATATTCCTTCTTGTCTCAGAAATAAAAGCCTGCACTTGTCAGAAATTCACTTGTGTCTTAATGAATAAACAAGTGTGTTTAGTTCTGTCTGCATCTGAGTCATTTCTCACACACAAAGCACTCGCCTACGCAGGATGCTTTTTCAAACAGCGACCCAGGTCTAGTGTTAATTAGACACCAAATGTGTACTATTCCCAAATTCTGTACAACTGTGTCAGACGGAAACTAAAAGTAAGGTCTGAGTGAAAGTTTAATCAAGAGTGAGAATCCCGAATGTCCAAACCCTTATGTTATCTATACCAGTACACATCCAGAGATGTATCTTGATTTTCATTAGTTAAGCATGTTAGATGCCTGTCAAAAAGAAACTTTCTTTCCCCTGGCTCTAAAGTAGCGCTGTATTTCAGTGGATGTTTCTGAGTGATCTGTTGTCATCTTGCTCATCCCCAAATCTAGGGACACCCTGCTCTACTCTCCCATTTTGTCACCACCCTGCTGTTGCTGTACTTCTGACAAATCCATGATTGCTGACCATCACCATTACCCACATATGCTGTTAGGTTAAATGTACAGCAGCATTATTTTCAGCAATTGCTCTTGCCCCTGTTGGGGAGGCTGTGTGCTGTTCTAGTATGATCTGCTGAAAAACCAAATGGAAAAATCTTCTGGAACATCGTGCCTGGCACCAGTTTAAACATGCCATTTGCCTGTTCTCTGGCTGCTTTAGCTGGAGTTCATGGTCCTCAGCAGCCTGATTTCAGTGAAATCACTAGACACTTGTTTTGGTGCCTCTCTGTCTTCAGCAGCATACAGGTATCTTCAGTTCCCAGTTGCATCATCAGCCCTGTGCTGAAAATGTGATATCTTATAATAGTGTTTCACGAGCACTGTAAAGAAAGAGTTTTGACTGATAAGATACTTCAACAAGTTGGGTAAGTATTGGAAAAATAAATTGAAAAGTTCTGAGGTGGAAATCTCAAGTGAGATCCAAGGGTCCTGTAGCAGGAACTTGCAAATGGAATAAAGAAGGTTTGAAAAGAAACAGCCCCAAGAGACATGGGTATTCTCATTTCAGGTCAGATTTGCTTACTCTCCTTTTGCCTAAGTTTTTCATGGGAAGAAGTGTTTTTAGAAGTGAAGGCAGTTGCCCAATGGACAGTTATGTCAGCCTAGAAAAAGGAGAAACCAATATGGAAGCAAAACGACTGACTGATCGGTTAATTAAGGATGAATTGGGTGTGAGCAATTCACTCCATAGTCTAAAAGAAGGCCATTCTCTGCTGTGTGGTTTAGTGAGGTAAGAATGCTGATGTAGTTATGCAGTTTTTCACAGAAATATCTGTGAGATGTATGGGAGAATGAGAGGGCTGCTTTGTAAGAAGGGGTTTGAATTAGCAAAGGACATGTCGGGCATGGTTTTAAAGCCCTTATTTTGGGGGCTTTTTCAGAAAAGAAAAAACCCACCTTATGTTAGCAAATGGGTCAGGTACAGATTTCAGAAAACCAGGACCCAAAATACATTTTGAAGAACTGGAGAAATTCCCACTGACTTCAGTGGGACCTGGATCAGTCACTTAATGAAAATGTTGTGTAACTGGTCTTACTCAAGTTTATTAGATTTCATTATGTCTCCTCTGAGTCCTTTTGGTGCATTTGTTATTTAATCTACTAGGAGACCAGGACTTAACTTACGTACCTCACGTGGATCATTTTAATATCAATGTTCGAGTATTTTGAAGCTTGCAAGTGTTATGCTCTGAGTACTATTAGAGAGACTTCTGGTTCTGTGGCACAGTAGTGATGCTTCATCATGTTTTGAACACCTCGCCCTTTGCCACTTCAGGACTGGCATTTTGATGGTGCAAAATAACCTTAACAAGTCAGCTTTTATTATCACAGAAAACCCTGTGAATAACGAGAGGATACAGAAATTATAAGTCAAATAATTGAATAGCTGTAATGGCCACCTTTATTACACAGTATAGAAGAACAGAAACCCAATACAACTCTGCCTTCCAGAGCTTCCTCAGTCAGACTGACAAAGGCCTAAACTGGCAGCAGCATTCTGAGGAATAAGGGTGTAAATCATTGCTCGGGATAGCCAAGTCTGGGATCTTTTTGCTAAGACCATCAACAAGTAGCCATGATTTACAATTGGGCAATGCTCTCAGCCTTTAGACCACCAGCCATTTTATAAAACCCAAAAAGAATTACACATTTAAGGTCAGATTTGAATAAACAAAACAGAAGTAAGAAAATCTCCCTGTGCTGTCTACCCAAAATCACTAGTCTGTGCCAAATTTTCAGTTTACTAGTTCTCAGTCTAATCTTTTCCTTAAAAATAAATAAATTCCCTTAATCAGAGGAGCATCGATCTTATTGATGCTAGACTTTTTTTCTTAATGTAACTTATTTTGTTTTGGCTTCTTTTTTTTTTGTATTTCAATGATAAATAGAAACAGATACAAAGTCCTACAAATTTTGGAGAAGGAATAGGAGACAAAAGTATATCTGTTATTGAGTAGGCTTCCAAAATTTGGAGAGTTGTTCTTCACTTGGTTTATATATTTAAACATTTCCATTTCAACTTTATTACGAAATCTGTTAATAGATTTAAATGTGAAACAATAGGTATTACCTATATAATATAATTCTATACTACAATAATATTATAATAATAAATTACAGTGCATAATATTATATTGTACACTACGATAAGTTGCTATTGCTTTATAAATCCTGAAGCTTGGTTTATAAATCCTGAAGAATTTCTACACCTTTTTTGAGGCTCAACTACGTAATAGAAAACTGACAAAACTCTGGATAGGGCAGAAAGTTTAATGAAAACACAGTTATAACTCACCCTTACTATTAATGTGAGTCTGATGAGTGTATCTGAAGCAGGTTGGAGTTGAATATGGAAAACTGTACCAAAATATGTCATTGTACTCCAACTTCTTATTTGTTGTGTGATGATACCTTTTGGAACCAGACATTGATCAGGGATCTTGCAATATATATAGTGGAAGTGTCTCGAACATGTCCCTTTTTTTATGTTTAGTACTCCAATTATAATAACAATTCTTGTCTGAGGGAAGTATGAAAATTAGTATTCAGCTCAGTTTTTGCAGAAAGCCATATTTACTAGATCTTTAACTTCAGAAGAGGTAAGGATAAGGTTAAAACTTCTGTCTTTACTGTGACTGACCTCCTACATAAAAATCCTGCAGAGAGATAAACCTATGGTCCTCTTCAATTATTTTTTTTTGACTGAGTGAAGTGATAGCTGGATTTTGAAAAGAAAAAAAGTGGATACTTAGACCTGCCATTTTATGTTCCATACTTCTCACGTTTAAATGGCCTTTTGGGTATTTTCACGTGCCAGTGATTGTTTAGATTACTTTTGGTTTTGCATACACAAAGTCTGATTGTTCTTTTGATCTGAAACAAGCTTTGAAAAAATACCTTTTTATTACTATTGAAAAAAATGACTATTTTTTGAATTACTAGCATTATTTAAAAATACTATTCTTGTTGAAAAAATTACTAATTATAGGAGGCTTCTGATCTATATTTACTGTAAGGCCTGGTCTGTGCATGCTTTGAAGGCTCTATTGGTGCAAAACTCTATGGCTGCCTCACCTGGAAAATCTATTAGGTTTCAGTGTATCAGCAGCCACTGAAAATCATTTCAGCTGGAACTACACTGATGTAATTTTTTGTATCACCTATTTAAGTCAATACTTCTTTCATTTCCCCCCACCCCATATGTCAGTCAGGAGACGTGGAGAATATAAGTGTGGTGGTGTTGCTGAAGTGGTGGGAAACTTTATTAGGTTCTACATGAAAACTGAGCCCCTTTTTCAGTGAGAAATATCACTTGACACAAGGCAATAAAGATCATCCTGCCCAAAAATGTGTATTTAGAGATTCTGATGAATGCCTCCATTCTGGATTATTTTCCACCATTAATATTTACTAAAAAAAGAGGAATGTTTGCATTTGGGTTTTTTTCAGGAGTATAGACTTGAAGCAGTGAAGCTTCCCATTCTTTGCTTAAACAACATAGTATAAAAGATCATTTCAACAAACTGGGTGAATACCTGTTAACATGTTTGGTACAGCCCAGGATACACCGTTAAAATAAAATGCTTTATAATTCATAAATTAATTAAAACTCAAACTCTAGCACAGCTAGAAATATTGTGACAAGTAATTAGCGTGCGCTCTTAACATCTTTTTTTCAAGCTGAGGTTTTTTTATAATGCTTTTTCCAGCTAAGTGAGATTAATTTAATGTGATTTATTACATATAAATCCCTGCAAATGTCAGGGAGATGTTCATCCAGCGAGCTGTCTATTTTCCGTGTCATTAGCATGGTGTCTGCAGAGAGGGAAGTGCAGGCTCCTTTATTGGGTTTTCAGAACGACAACACAGAAACCCCGTGGAGGTCCCTAAACAAATCCATATGTAGTGACTGGAGTGATATAAGTTACATCATTTGGAACTTCTAAAACTAGTAGACCTAATCCAAAACAGTTTTGTGTAATCCTTTATCAAGTGTGGGGCTAGGCAAAATGTGACTTAATGAGTGATGACAAGGAAAAATGAGGAGTGTATTTTTCCTGTTTTTCAGGTGGGGAAAGATTTTTAATTTTTTATTTTATTTTTCTTAATACAATCAGATCATAGGATAATTCAGGTTGGAAAGGACTAATATACTGTTGCCTGCCAAAATACACATTAATATACTGTAAATAGATTACTTCAGCGTGGATGAATAATTAATATCTGGAATTGGCTGCATAAGTTGCACTTTTTCAGATTTGCAGAGTTGAGGTTTAATTTGAATTCTTTAGATGTGCACTTAGGGCACATAAGTGAGTTCTTAAAATGTCTAAAATAAGCTTTATATTTTATCAGACTCAAACATCTCTCTAAGAAGACACCACAGAAATTCAATGTCAAAAGGAGAATGAAAGCCAAGAACGATAGTTGGAGGGAAGCTTTCTAGCTTTCCAGCTGGAAGCTGGTTTTCTGCGACATCCTCTAGGGAATTGCTCCCATGATCCCTTGTACCCATATGCCTGAACTCCATGTACCTTCAAGAAGCTGTAGGTAGCTGCGAAGTACTGGAATTGCCGGGGATTTTGAGGACTAATCTTGCTGGCTTTAGAGCTTTAACATTAAAAATTTTTGCCATGAGAAGGAATAAAATTTTGACACTTGATGGCATCAGCCATGTTCTCTGAAGCAACAGTGTCTCGAGTCCCCACACATGCTTTTTGCTCTTCCACGTAGATACGTCCACCAAATCCACCTTCTGTCAGCCACACACACGGCCACCGGCTGCAGGTTTTGTCCTAACATCAGTTCTTCAGATCACGGCTACAAAGATGCTGAGAGAGACCACTGTCTCTCATATGGAAGAGATGTCCTACTCCTTGACAAAGGCCATGTGAGCCACATGCCAATACCAGAGCCTAGATACAGGCCCAGAGAGTTGCTGGGGAAGGCTGACAGCCCAAGTCTGGGTTCCATTCCTGGTCTGAGTTTTGTACCCTGTTCTCACTTTCTTTTTGACTGAGAATGATCAGTGAATAATGTTGAGATTTCAGAAAACCTTCAGAAAGGAAGGTAGATCATCAAAATAAAGCATACAGGCAAGCTGGAGTGAAATGATTCCTAAAAAGAATAAGCTACAGTTGCAGCAGAATCTTAAAGTAGAGGTGCCAAGTCTGACCATACGACGGGAGGTGTGTGTGTGTGTGTGTGTGAAAATACGTAGAAGTCCATTTCATGACGTAGTTCTGAACACCTCTCAAAGAAGATCCCCTAAATGCTATGATATGAGAAACAAGGGTTACATCTACTGATGACAATGAGTCCAAGTGGCTCACATTCAGTAACAATTAGTTGAAGTGTATTCAGTTCTTCCCTTTCCCAATCTCATTAACGTTTCATTTTTGGAGTGCAAAATTTTCTTTGCACAGCCATGGGTGTGATGCACTGCGTTATTTTGCCAAACACCTTTGGATTTTATAGTCGCTATTCTCTCAGTATGTAGCCTACATTGTTTCTGAGGCTGGCCTAAAATCACACCAACTAATTCCAGGCTATAATTGACTTTAGGCTGCTGCGTTTGGTTTCCAGAGTCCAACCCAAGTTCTTTTTGAGGCAGTAGGATTCTTTCTGTTGACTTTTGCAGCACTCAGATCAGATCCACAATGTGTAGTTCCTCTTCCTGCTTCCCCTCCCCTCCTTGAAATGTTCTTTAAGAAAGTTATAATACAATCTAAAGAATAATAATGAGTCAGATTTTCATTTACAAGGGCTTAATATATTTACATACAGCCTAATACCTTTTTAATAAGCCATAAAGCACTCTCAACTTATTTATGTGAAAATTAGAACCATTTAGACTCTATTTCCCTTTGATACTAAAGTCCATGCATTGACAGCTTAGTTTACCTCCCTTTTATTGATTATTTTTCATCCTGTCTCTTCGGTGCGCATACCAAACCAATCTGTAATTTCTCCCTCTGTGATGCTATTGTCTGGTCATCTGGTCTCTTACATTTGCTTTGCCATAATTACACTTAAACACAGATTCTAGAGAGAACGGGTTTAAGTGATGGCCCTGCTTCAGGCACAACTGAAAAAAGGAAGATTTACGGCAATCGTAAACACATGCTGGATTTTATTTTACAGAAAGGGTTTTCTCGGTTTCTGTTGGCTGGATAACAGTGTGAAAATACATGTATGTCATGAATTTATTTACCTTGATAACTGACCAATTAACTTGATTATTGTAAAATCCAACTTTTTCTTTCTCAGAGATCTCATGCAATGAAAAAGCTGAAATGGGTGGTTCATAAAATCTCAGAAAGTTTCACCTTCACCTGAAGTGGAGGTAGAAACTGATTTTTCAGTTAGAAAGTAGTGCAAGTTATTCTTTTTTTCCTTTTTGTTTCTTGGTGAGAAATCCTTTATATTTCTTGAACCTGGAACAATTCTGAAGCTAGCAGAATTATTCTGGATTTTTGCTGGTATTGCTAACATCAAAATACGGCCGTATGAGTAAAATGGTGCTTTTATGGCATGACACAGCATGAACAACGTCTATATTTAGGATGCAGTAAAACCCAGTCTCTATAGGAAGCAAGCATTCAATGAATTTTTTAATAGTATAATAATACAAAAGAAAAGAAAAAAAGT
>NW_009724597.1:0-9991 GCF_000703405.1 Apaloderma vittatum | reverse complement strand
GAAAGACAGAAGATGTACATTTAACCTGAGCACCAGGAAGTAACATAGCAGCAGCAGGTTTTATTTGTCTGAACAGTAGTCCCAAAAGGAAATTGAACCAAATGTACTCTTTACTAACTTTCCACTCCTACCTCTTAATCAAAAGTCCAGATACTAACTGCTCCTGGAATGTGAACCCCCCTGTGACAATATGTGGAAGCTGAAATTCAGCAGCAGTTAACTTCTTCCCATGGCAGCATCCCGTGTTGTAATGGACCGAAGCTGGGCTTAAAATGTTTTAATGTGAACAGTTTTGGGGCCTTTCTCAAATGCTTTTTTAGGCATTCAAAGAGGAGAATAAATAAAATTCTGCAGATTCTGTTGTCTCAAGGCTGTGTCACCGTTTGAACTGCTATTTTCAAACCTGATGAACAAAACACTTCATACTTTAGGAGAGAGAGGAGATTGTCTTGGCTGGTTGCCCTTTACTACTCTGTTTATATAGATTGCTATCCTATAAAGAAAAGCCAGTTTCAAGGCATATGGTGTCTTTACTAACATATTTTGAAACAAGTAATCTAAAAAATATTCATCCTCCCTAACATGTTTATACTAAACACATGAAGAACAGGATCACTCGGTGCTGCAGGACAAGAAAATCAGGTATCATTGTTTACATAAAACATGAATATATGTAGTTTTAAATAATATCTTGGGTTTTTCTATTTTTTAATGTACTTTTAAAATGCAAATAAATCCATTCTACTATTTCTTTCCTTTTCTTTTTATAAGGCAGACTACTAACATGCATCAGTAACTTTCAATTAAAGTAAGCACAGCTCTTTCCAGTAGAAAAAATGTGACCTCCCACTGAACGGCTCCCTCTCACGAGTGTCTGGTTTGGGTTTTTTGTTTTGTTTTGTTTTTTGTGTATGTAATTTCAGATGCTGCACAATAAACACGTGATGGTTCGTGTTGGAGGAGGATGGGAGACTTTTGCAGGTTACTTGTTGAAGCATGACCCATGCCGAATGTTGCAGATCTCCCGCGTGGATGGGAAAACTTCTCCGATCCAGAGCAAGTCTCCAACCCTCAGGGACATGAATCCAGACAATTACTTGGTTGTTTCTGCCCATTACAAAACCAAGAAGGAGATTAAGTGAAATAAGCTTCTCATGTGATTGGGACTCTATGTACATAGGTCCAAATTATTTTTTTCAAATGTAGTAAATTTAGTTTCTGCTTTAAAAGGACTTTGGAAAACTTAAGACAGACTGGAAATGGCAACCCATTTTGAAGATCTTTGAATTGTAGAACTATTTATTTCTAGTACTGTATCTTTTATAGCAAATTACCCTTGATAGTCTAATTACTACAATCAGATAAGAAATAGACATATATTTTTAGCCAAATTATTACTCTTTAATATGTGAATGTATGCTTAGAGTTACATAAAGAAGTGGATCCTGTTAAGGGAAGAAAATACACAATACAATATATTTGTATGAAAATCTTATTACATTGAATCCTTGACTTTTAGGCTAGTTGAAAAATATATATGCAGGTGGAAAATGAGTATTTGTGGAAGTAATTTGGTACTGCCTCTTGAAATGAAATAGAAATTGACTATTTTTATGGGTTGCAAGATTTTCTTAACCAGTAGAATATAAAGACTTATTGCATGCCAAACAACTTCCCAAAGCGATTATTTTTTAGAAGAAACAAGCCCAAGAAAAAGAAAAAGGCAACAAACCCCACACCTTCTCCTCTTTAAAGCTGAAGACAATGCTCAGCGCTAGATCCCTGTGCAGATCCTTCCCGTTTTTGCCAAAGTTGCCCAGTATAGAAGCCTGGGGAAGGTGCCAGGGTGGCCCCTGGCTGGTCAGCCCCTGGAGCTGGGCTGGGGGTTGAGCTCCTGCAGCCCCCAGAGGGAAGCAGAAGAAGATGCACAACCCTGTGACCCAAGGAGGAGCTTCAGAAGGTGCCAGGCCCTCCTGAGTCACAAACCGCTACGCTGCTCTTGACTCTGAGCCTTTCCTCCGGCCGCCTTTTTTTTTTACATTTCGTTGAGTCACGTCAAATGTGAAATCCTCATTACCCCATCGGTAGAGCAATTCACATTCTTGTAAATCATTCACACACCTCTAAAATAGCTAAAGGCATATGGGGGCTTAGTTCATTATTTTGGCTACTTTTCTATGTTTATATTTGGTAATTTATGTGCCTTGTAACGTCCTAGAAAAGTCATTTTATAGGATTATTTCACTGACTGTATAAATTTGAGCAGAACTCAGTTGTTTCATTACAAATGAAATAAAATTTTTTTAAATACTCATACATTTTGAAAGTCTTATTTTTCGTTTGTAATCTGTGTTCCTGCACTTTGCTGCTACTGACTGGATGCCTGCAGTACACAATACTGCTTGCTAATGTATTAATGAGGTACACAGTGAAGAGGACAAGCCTTCACTTACTACTCATAGCAGAGAAATACTCAGATTTTATTGAAAATTAATTTTCTTTCACAGGGAAAAAACTTGAAAGCATTTTTTAAATAATTTTTCTAAGTACCAGTTGGTATTTTTCTGT
Organism: Apaloderma vittatum; assembly: GCF_000703405.1. Lineage (NCBI taxonomy): Eukaryota > Metazoa > Chordata > Aves > Trogoniformes > Trogonidae > Apaloderma > Apaloderma vittatum. The sequence continues at coordinate 7,423 of NW_009724597.1, read as the reverse complement.
ATTTTTTGAAGCTTAATTTGAAAGCATATCCTTATGATCTGTTCCTGTGGTCTTTTACAGCAAAATATCTACTGGTTAGGTGAGATCAAGACATTTTCTCACGTTTCATGCTTTCTTAGAATCAGCTCGTTGTCCCTGACTTCCATGGTACTGTTCTACTTCACTATCTAAAAATATCTGCTAAATGCACACAATTCACAACTGCTTGGTGCACCATAACAAGTAGCAGTACGTAATTCCAAACGTGTTCTCAGAAGGAAAAATTGCAGCCTCTTATTCTTATTTTGAGACATATTCCAGGAAGATTAAACATATACTCAAGCAGTAAATCCTTTGAAAAGCCATAGGAAGACCCAGTTCTCATAGAAGCACTGTGTGTAGCCCTTACAGGAGCAGAAAACAGACCATAAGCAACGTTATTTTACTAAAATGCAGCACAGCTGAAAATAATCATGATGTTAATATATGTATCAAAACCTCTGTTTTCAAATTACAGGGAAGAAACAAACTCACTTGTGAAAGTGTCAGATATTTATTTTGAAATAATGGTTACTTTTTAAAACATAAATACTTGTATTTCTATCATCCAAAATTAAGTTTGCATTAGTTTTATGTTTTTTCATTGAAATATTTGAAGGTGTGTACATGTTAATAAAGCAAGAGTAGAACATTATTTTAAAAAGTATTCTTAGGTTCATTTTAATATTAAACTTCAACAAACAATCCTGGTAAATCCAAAGATTTTGAATTAAACATGAACTGCTCTATGTGCTCAGACTGTAGCTATCAAAATAGTCTTTTTTGATTCAGGGTACTCTAGCATCTTAAAAAAAAATATATTAAAACACTTTCTGACTTAAAGTTTCAACTTAGCCGCTTACAGAATGGGAGAGCTATAAAGGACTTTTTTAAAGTACTGCCACTACACCTAATCTGTGTAAAAAGCTTGTAGGTGGGACTTCAGGCATTTGATGCACTTGGTATGGGTGTGGGGAGCAGACGAGGAAATTAAAGCAGGATCTTCAACAAAGCAAACAAACAACAACAAAAAAATGTGGTGAGCTAGTTAGCTCTGGAGGAAGGGTTTGGGAGTCTGTTTGTCAGAAGGGAAGTGTTGCTGCTTTGGTGAATAGTATTTTCTTAGTGTACTAGGACCTATAGTAATGTACAGTTGGGGAGTTTTTAGGAGCTTAAAGTTCAATTTACAAAATTAAAGCTGAGCAGCAGAATCTTGCCCACAAGAGGTATGGTCCTTGTAGCAATGGGGGCAGAATAGGCTTCACGTAGGAAGTGTTTTGGGGAAGAACAACCCCAACCAACCATAGTTTGACCAGCTAGCTGTAGTGGATGGATGGTCAAGTTTCAATGCCAGCTTCTGTGGTATGCAGGTACCCAGCGGAGGTTTCTAGAAGGCTGAACTGAACGAGGGGGTGTCAGCAGGGAAGACCTGTAGCTCTTCTCTTGAGCTCTGGCCTGAGGGAAGGTGAGCTGAGACTGTGGAACAGCTTCTTGTTGAAAGGGCAGGATGCGAGATGCTGAAATGTTGAACTGGCCTTAGATGATGATTGAAAGGAAGAGTGCCATGCAGTGATTTTAGCTTATTCTGTTGCTGTGTAACTCAGCTGAGTGTGAGTAGTAAGAGGGCTGAAAGTGCTAAAAAGCTGAACTGTTATCAGCTGCAAAGAAGCCTCTTCTTCAAGTCCTTTTTGAGTCATAGAACAAGCCCCAGGGGAGTTCCTGCTGGTGGTGAGTAACTGTGCGAAAGCTCACGATGGCTAAATTATGTAGGTTTACTTTTAAAAACTATTGTTATTGTGTATTGCCAAATAAGCATCTCCCTATTGGAAACAATTCCGAATTACTTTAGAAATGCAATTGCAACATCTGTTACTGTTCGTTACAGGAGGTACTTTCTGACCTGTTCATTTCTTACCTGGAGTTTTCCTTCCAAGTGGGATTATCAACATAACTGAGGACAGGATTTTTTTTTTTCTTAGGTTTCTTATAGTGATAATAGCTCCTTTCTTTGCATTACTGCTTTTTTTTTTTTTTCCTAGCAGCAATTTAGAGATGATATGTAAAAATCTATGGAAAGTAGTTCAAGGCTATTGGTGGGGATGAGTGAAACAGGGAGGTGTCGATGTATGTGTGTGGGAAGGTATAGCAAGTTTCTTGTAACTGAAGACCCAACACTGAATTCATTAGACATGTTCGTTTTAGCTCAGGGAGATGAGCTGTTTGCCACGCTGTGGTGTCACAGATGCATCTGCCAGAGATGTCTGGTTCTTTTGGGGCTTATGTTTTGTGCTGCCTCATTGGCTGCTGATCTGCAGTATCTGACAGGGAAGGAAGGTAGAGTGCTTTTTTTTGGCTTTGTGTCTCCTACTGGCTTGGTCTGTGGTATGTTAGGAATCTGAAGTGAGGTGAAACGGGCATGTGGAATCACGCGAACATTTATGGTCCGGAGAGGTTTTTCCATCCCAGTCCAACCGCTGGCATCACTTGTGCCTGATGAGCTGTGTCCCAGCAATTTAGCCTATTGCTGTGCCAAATCCACATGCTGAAGTCATCTAGTTTCTTGAGGGCTCACAGTAATGCTACTCACCCTCCTGGAGATGCAGCTTCTGCATCCTCCCAAACCTCAGTGAGTTCTGCCCCAAACACTCTTTCCCTCACATAATCTGTGTATTTTAACAATATGCAGCAGCAGATGGTTTTGTTTTCTGTTACTGCAACGAAGATTATGCTATTGCAGTCACCAAGAGCCAGCCCTTTCAATTCAGTTTACAAGCACCAGTCTTTTACTGCCAGGAGGTGGAGAAAGAAAGGTATAGTTGTACTGCTGTAAAGCAAATATCAACAGCGTAGATAATCTACATGTATGGATGTATTTTAACAGCCTCTAAGGTGAAGTAAACATCTAGGAGTAGGAGAAAAGAGGGTAAAATAACTATTGTGTTTCATATTTACTTAGGGCAGCGCTACGTGCTACAAAAGAGACGGGAGGTGTCTATTTCTACAAGGATGGAGCAGCTCTAATGATGTAGCTGTGTACTACTGAACTGCTTTTATTCTCAACTGAAATGAATGCTACCAAAAAACTTAAACCGACAAGAGGTGTTTTAATTTACCCAGATGTTAGACTGAACTTGCATTTCAAATTGACACTTAGTATATTTAAACTCAGTGCATTTTCATTACTTGAAAAAAAAAAACAACACTATGATGAGTTAATACAGTGAAGAGAGCTATTGCCAGGAATCAAATGAAACTGATGGTATTCACCTGTCATGGACACAGCTTTACAGCCCAAACACCATTACATTTTTAAATGAAAAGTCTCCCATCCCAATGCTATTTTGAAGGCTAAGCCAAGTAACTCATTGTGTCAGGACTGCGTTAAGATAGCATGAGACACTACTGGGGGAAGTAAAGAAGAAATATTTAGTTCAAGGGAGGGGAGAAAAAAGTCTCTACAGCCTAAACTAGGTCAGAAATGGGGCCAGTAAGATGCTGAGGCCAAGCATAATGCTCTCCGGGGAAGACAAGAGCTGGATTCTTAGAGCTGATCCTGCTGCCACAAACTTGCCTCCTCTCTCAAAACAGTGGCTTGAGGCCACTGGTTATAATACCGGAGTTTAGGTAGCCCTAAAAACTCAAAGACAGCTTCACATTTGGGAAAAGGATTACAGGCATTGCTGTGCACGGCCTAAAAGTAACTGAGCTTTGGGCATTTGGCAAACATCACTGCATTGTAAAAAACCCACCTAGACAGTACACAAACGTTAGGAAATGAACCATTCGAGAGCTGATGTAATCCTTTGTCTTTTTCAAAACCCTGCAAAGTGCAGCACTGCCCTCTTCTGGTAATAAAGGAGAACAATTAATAACAGTATTTTTAATTTAATGTTTAATGTCCAGTATTCATTATAAATACTTACAGACTCAAAAGAAATGCACATCAGAAAATGAAGAGAACAAATATTAGGCTCATAATAAACTAGCTTTCTTGCTATAAGTATACAGGGTTTATAAAGGTTTCTTTTTCATTCTTTCTCATGAGTGTCACAGAATGCTTCTATTTGTAAGGACTTACTATGAATCAGCTTTTATTTTTTCTTTTGAGAAAGGCACTAAATCCCTAGGCAGTTCAAAAGTCATTAGGAAACTGAAGAGCAATGCTGTCACCCACATATTCAAATATATATACATATTTTTATGAACAACTTTCTACATGAGGACTTAAAATTGCAGAGCTTGACATAAGCATTAAAATGAACATATGGCCACCTGAGCTGGGCCTAAGCCAGTCATCTGCAGACAGACATACACTGACTGACCAGACAGCAGACACATATGGACTGACTACGGGTAAGGAGGCCACCTCCATGTGAGAAAACCCATCTCACTTCCTTGGCAGAGAAGCAATAAAACATGCACATAAAACAAACAAAAACAAATTGGCCAAAACTTAGTGTTCAGAGTTAGTTCTTCGGTTTCTCAGTGTATGTTTCCACATCTCTTCTCCCACAATGGCAAGGTACTGCTGAGTCTTCATATGCAAACAGCAAAAGCCACATGATGAGTAAGTGCCACTCAGCTGCAGAAACTGGCAAGTTGTTGGCAGTAAACATCAATCTTCTCTTCAGAAGTCAGCTTCTTTATCCAACCTGCCACTAAAGACAAAACACACCACAGGTTTATATAAAGATAGGGGAAAGAAAAGGAAAAAAAAACAACACCAGCAGGCTATTTAAGAGAAGCAATTCTCCATTCTAACACCTTTTATATCCAGCAGTGGACATGCAGTGGTAGCTTATACAAACTCCTGCCCCCTAAGTCTTACGCAGAAATGAGGGTAAGAGATGAAAGTTTATGAAGCCTGTGTTTCAATAACCAGATGCATCTGTTGTCTTGGAGAGATTCTCATTCCTAATTAACTAATTAATTTCCAAGAGAAAGTTTACGCTGGAAAAGCATCAGTAGTAGCAGTTCTTCAGTGTCTGTTCCAACACTGTTTCTTTTGGGAAGAGAGGGAAAGAGATATGAAACCCAAAGCCATTACTGTACTTAGTTCAAACATTTTCTATGAACTCTGAGGGAAAAGAGACCATCTCAACCACTACCCCAAAGGGACAGTGAGCACAGGTCGACACAGTGAGGAGGTCTCCAGTGCTGGGAGTGCTGTAAAACTGATGCACCGTAGGTGCAGAAACTGGGGGAGGAGAAAAATACCCAAACAGCTCTCTGCCATCCTCACTGTCTTTGTGTCCCAGAAATGAAGTCTCATTGAGAACACTACATGATAATGACACGTGCTTCCGTTTCCTTTCCTCTTGGTTTCTCCTCAAGTTATTCAATCTTGTGGATGACAAACCAGCATTTTCTTGATGAAAACTTGGACAATTGTGTCATGTTGTTTCTTCTTTAAACTTACTCTCAGGCCTCCTTCTCCTCCAGACCCTGAAGCTGCAATTCTTTTTTCTATTTCTTCCTGTTTCTTTTTCTTTTGCTCTACAGAGTAAACATTCTTAATACCTCGAGAGGAAGCCTGGGAGAAAACACATTTGGGTTAGACCAGCTGTTTTCCTGGGTAGAAATCAAACTGCAAGTCTTGGCAGTATCGTTTTGTGAACTCTGGTTTGTGTAATAAGACTGAAATATTAAGTAACAGTACCATTACACAAATGCAGATCTTTCAGTATACTACTTCATTCTGTGAGCTCTTGGTCCCATAGGCATGTGAGGGTGGTTGTGTTTCATATTGTAATTACATCCAGGTGAACATACTCAAGGCAATTACATGTACCTGCTTTGCATCCTAAGATGCAGAATCAGAACTGCCCTTTCCAAAAGCCCCCAAAATTCTTAGTTTGTAGATTTTCCACTGTCAGGGCCTTTTCTTGCCCTCACAAACAGAATTAACTGGGAAGAGATGATTTGTGCAGACAGAACTTCCAAGAACTTTAGGTGTTTCAACATCTGTTCATGTCTTCCACCTCTTTTTATCAGGTGGCTCCCTAGAGATAGGACACAGATGATGGAAATAATAATGACAGCTTCTGTTCCAACACTCAATAAGTGGGCAGAGAAAGTCACAAGCTCTGAATAGCTACTACAGAAATCAATGGGAACTTTCCATGCACAGTCAGAAAAAGATTGTTAGTAGTGCTATCATCAGCTGAAAGAAATCCAACTTTTAACTTGTGATGTGTGAGAAATAACCTGTGTGACCATCTCCCCTTAGAAACCTTAAAAATAAAGAGTAAGTTAATACTATTTCTTTGCTGGAATTTGAGCTGTCAAAGGGGCTCAGTTGTTGCCACGGTGCAAAGTGAACCTGCAAGTGCCCATAACCTGCATTTGTAAGAGAAGTACAGGTCCAGCACCACTTGAAATTGCCAAAATTGACAAGTCTGGTTTGAAATATTTCTCAAATGCTTGTTTTCAAGCCTTGTAACGAGGAAAAATATAATGCTGAACTTGCTCTTTCAATTCTTGGGTTGTTGTGTTGTCTATTTTGTTGGGTTTTTTTAACTACTGAAAAACTTTTCCCATCCAAACAGGCTCAGTTATCATGCAACGGTTTTTGAGCACCTACCTAGTTGTGAAACTCTAAATATAAACAAAAAATAGTATAAAGTAAAATAATGCTATGAAAATATTTGATGACAATTCCCACAACCCAGCGTTCCCACAGAAGGCCTCGCTGTTTTCCCCATAAACCAGTTACCCAGATATACTTTGCATAAATGGCATTTTATCAGACGTTACCTCCATCTGCCTCTTTTCAGCAGCTTCTGCTAGCTGTCTTCTTTTTACTTCCTAAATAAAATGTGAAAGACGGTGAAACTCTATTCCAATACAGTCTGCACATTCTTTTGAAAGTCTTAAGTTTTTCAATACGACTCAAATCTGTAATGCAAACTGCCACAAAAACGCCAACCTTAAGTCAATTAGCATCCTCCTTCCCTCCACCGCCAGCCAGCGAGCACAAAGTGCTTTCAGTGACAAACAGGCCGGGCGAGCAGCTCCTGGCAGAGGCACAGCCCAGCCCCACCACAAACCGGCCCTCAGAAACCGCCCAAGCTCCACAAGATTCTCGCTGGGATAGGGAGGCCGCCGTGCGCGAAATCACAGAATCACCGAGTGTCAGGGGTTGGAAGGGACCTCGAAAGATCATCTCGTCCGACCTCCCTGCCAGAAATGTCATTTTGGAGCCTGAGGAAGGGGACGGCTCGCTCGGCCAGGCCTGACGGGCTCCGTCCCCGCTGCCCCTCGGGTGCGGGGCACACGGAGCTGCGCTCCCTGGGAGAACCGCTGCGCTCGGGGGAAAAGAAGCGCGGCCTTGTTCCGCTTCTGCTTAAAACCAGGAGCACCTCGGCCTGGGTTGTGGCACCAGCCGCCCCCTCCACGTGAAATC